>NW_007737132.1:0-3126 GCF_000696425.1 Galeopterus variegatus
CCTTATAGGGTTATTACAAATATTAGATGTTATGTTATATGTAAATTACTTGGCAGGTTGGTCAATGTGTCAAAGTTAAAGTTTGCCATTTTTATTACTAATATAGGAGAAAGTTAAAATGAAATTCTCTATTTCAACTTAAGCAGCAGCCAAAATGGAGAGGAGACAATGAATCTCAATACCTGAAGTGAGATGCTACCTCACCAATGCAGAACATTCCATGAGAACAAGAATCCAGCGTTGCCAGCATTGACCTGCTTCTACTTCAAGAGGATGGATGAAAGGAAACTGTAAAACATGACAGATATTTTCTTTAGGGTAGTTAGTATGCTATCCATTTTTATTCTCTTCTAACAGAGAAAGAAAAAGTACTTCATACTCAACCCAAGCCAAATGAGAAGAGTAAGACAATTGTTTGGAGAATTTTGTGTGCTCTTGAGTTTTAGACATCTGAAAATTACTAACGCACGGAAATGTTAAAGGCAAAATGCTGTGGCTAGGTAGAATACCCAAGATAGCCCACAGCTGACAAATATTTATGCTCACAAAGTCTTGCATTTCCATAATTTGTTAGGCAAAAAGACCTTGTATTTATTATATAAGTGACATGGAAAGGAGAGCCACCTGCAATATAATACAAGACTTAGAAGGAATGTTTCCACAGAGTTACTTTAAAGGACTTAGAAGGAATGTGTGCACAGAGTTACTTTAAACGGACAGTGTTAAGAAATACAAAATTGCTTTTCGCTTGCAATCTACTAGGTACAACTCATTCGGTACACTGATTACATTAGTATTACTACTAAAATGATAAAGTTCAAGAAATGTAAAATACATTACACTAAAAGTGAATAAAGTGATAACTTGTTCAGAGAGCTCGTGCGGTGGAATAGAGCAGCGTAAATTTGACATCAGAACCTGATAATGTTTTGAACACTTGATCAACAGATTGGCCTTCTAACCTATATGTTTACCTGTTTTCTTTTTTTTCCCACGAAGTGATCTCAACAGAATGAATTTTTCAGAAAAAGTTGGTGTTTATGAATGTAATGTACATAGAGGCAGTAATGATGTTAAAACTAAGAAGATAAAAATAGGCAACTAATATTGCATGTAAGAAACAATAAGCGTTGGTGGACTTGGGAGAAGTAAAGGGGAGAAGATCTTGAAATAGTCCCAAAGTTCTAAGTCTAGGTGATAGGAAAATAATAATATGTTATTTAGAAAAATGGAAATTAGAGTAGACAAACTGTATTGTAGGGGCTAGTGGAAGTAGATGAAAAAGGAGAAATTCAAAGGGGTCCATGTTTAATTAATAAACTCCATGTTGAAGCTGGGCTAAGGACTGTCATACTATGACTTGTCATACTATGTACTTTATGTATTTAAACTAAATTTTAAATGGTCACACATATAGTGGTAGATGTGATAACTCCTAAAATCTTTATAAATTTAGAAGCAATAATTTCTGTCACTTTTGCTAAGATGTATTTCAAGTACTTTAGATAACCGGTGTTATCAAGAATTTACCTCCACAAAATAAATCTAATGTGATTGGTAGGAAAAAAAATTAATCTACATTGATAGAAATCTAAGATATTGACAACTTATTTAAAAATGCAAATTGTTTATCAAATTTTAAGAGAATTAAAGTTAAGTAGCAAAGAATGCTTTTAAAATTGGTCAAAATGACTGAAGATTTCAATATCTGATTGAATTCTAATTATTTTTTTCTATAATTTGTGCTTAATTTCTGTTGTTTAGTATTTTAGGAATGACTGGGGATACTCTGAACTTGATGTTTATTCCACTTCTTTCAATATAACATCAACGTAGAATATATAACCTGTTTTTTTCTAGTGACAGAAAACTATTTTATTTTCCAAAGTCCTTAGAAGTCAATAAGCCAATATGTGAAGCAACTTTTTAAGAATAACATTATCCATCTCATTGTATAGAGAAGGTAAACAAATTAAAATGTTATGATTCATATTCAATAAGAAAACAATACAAATTAAATGATTGCCTTTCTAAAAATCATATATTGATAGGTGGAATATATTATAAAATGAATATATGTATATATATAATGAAGTTTAATTAATAAATTAGGCTTAGTAAGAGATTAAAAACAATAACTAATAATAAAATAGAACAATTATAACAACATACTGTAATAAAAGTTATGTGAATGTGGTCTCTCTCGAAATATCTTATTGTACTGTACTGGACTCAGTTATTTTTGGACCTTGGTGACTGCAGGTAACTACTATCTAGAAGTACAAATAGACATGTAGTATAGTCATGGAGTGTAGATATGCAAAGTTGGTACTCATGTGAACTAAAATTGTTTTAATGTCATTATTATTATTATCTTCTAAAGTTACTGATTATATCTCAAATAAAAGACACCTTTTCGGAACCAGAAACTATTTTCTAACAGAAACAAGGAATTTTAAAGCATTAAATTTTATTTTATTTGCTCTGAAAGAGCCACTCTATATTTTAACGATTTATCTATATTTAAGAATATATTGCTAATAGTCTACTATTAATGTCGCACATTCTATAGATTTCTAGACATCTAATTTTCTTGCAGAGAAAGTTAAATGAAGCCTTTTGTTATAAAGATTACAGATAATAAAGTTTGCATGTGTAACAATTTTATCAACTATAGTGTTTTGAACATTGGTGATAAAGACATTCAGTAAGGTTTCAACAGAAAAGATTCAAGCATTACATAGATGTTTGAGATAACTAGCAATTCGATAATTCTTTGAATGTTTTTTAATTTCTCATTCATTCATAATGAGATATGTGATATTATTCAGAACAGTTACATGTTATATTTTTAAAATAGTGTTCACAAACCTCTGTTAAGTAAGCACTNAGGATATTTTATTTAAAAATGGTTAAAATTGTGGACAATACCCCAATATATAATGACAAGAAAGAATAATGTTTAAACAAATACAACTTTAACTTAGATGTTAAATTCTAAACTAATTCTTTACAAAAATCTCCCTAGAAAGTAGAAAAACTGAGGATACTTGGATATTCCCAGGAGAATATGAGATGTTTCTTATCTATTTCTAGACATTACCATAAAATACGCTTTTCAAATCC
>NW_007737132.1:3391-8772 GCF_000696425.1 Galeopterus variegatus
TTCACACACAAAAGGACTATTTGAACTAGAGATAATATGCAATTTCAACAAGATTTCAGAAAATAAAATCAATATATAAAAATCAATTATATTCGTATAAGCTAACAATGAAAAATCCATAAATGAAATTAAGAAAACAGTTCTATTTACAATAGCAACAAAAAGAATAAAATATTTAGAAATAAATTTTTAAAAAGGCTTACAATAATATTCTAAAAACTATAAAACATTCTTAAAAGAAATTAAAGTAAAATAAATGGAAATATATTTCCACTTCCATGTTCATTGATTAGAATACCTAATATTGTTAATATGGCAATGCTCCTCAAATTAATCTATAGCATTAAAACAGTTCCTCTTAAAATCCCACTAAGATAGTTGCAAAAATTGACAAAATAATCCTAAAATCAATATGAAAATGCTCTTTGCTCTTGACCAGTCCACTTTTTTTTTTTTTTTTTTTTTTTTTTTTTTTNAGAATATGAGATGTTTCTTATCTATTTCTAGACATTACCATAAAATACGCTTTTCAAATCCATAAATAAATCCCTGTTCTAACTAGAATATTGTTGTGTAAAAGCTAAGCATATCTTCAAGGCACAAGTCCAGAATACTATCTAACATACTATGTGTCTATTTTATCTTCTGTCTTTGGGTTTGTGTGTGTCCCTGTGTGTGCGCGTGTGTGTAGGATCTAAGAGAATTTCCCCATAAAGGGAACTCAAAAATTGTTATAGACCTGCTGTCTACAGATTTTCAAGTTATTAACTGTACACACAACTTTATTACCCACTTTTTTATTTCCATTTTTACTATTTAATGGAATTACACCTAAGAGCATTTCTGAAATGATCAGAAGGAAACAACAGACCTGTGAGCACATTCATATGATTATAGGCATGAAGATGTAAGACTTTAAAGAGGAAAATTTATTTATATGGGAGAAAAAATACTGCAGCAAGTTATTTCAAAATTTATTCAATAATGCTCAGAACTGTAATTAGCAATTGAAAACTGAGTACCAAGTATGTATTACATAAATAGTTGTTCAGGCAAAAGGGACCATGAAGATCATAAACACAATCTTCTCTGTTTGTGTGTGAGGAAACAATTTCCAACTATAAAAAGTAATTGGCCAATATCAAACAGAAAATATGGAGCAGCATTTATACCAGACATGGTATTTATACTGTCAGTCTGTTAATCAATTCCAACCAAAATTTCAGAAGTCAAAGAATGAAAATAATCATTATGAAATATTTAGCATTTTAGAAATGACAATGTGGAATCAGTGATTTTATGTCTAAATGGACATATAATATTTGAAGAATCATAAAACTAACAAAATAAATGGTTAACTTCTTAAGTTTTTTATATCACTTGTCTCATATAAGTATGACAAAATGATCTTAACAAAAAATTTTGATAATGTCAATAAAAAATAAAGTCCTATATCTTAAATGATGAAAGTTTCATGATTTTTGGTGTTGAACTGAAAAATAGATGACCCGCAAATGGAAAATTGAAAGTCTTCTGCACATATTAATTAAATTTGAGATGAATGAAAATAAAGTAACCTACTAAAATTAATGGGAGGTAAAACTGCGCTTAGGGAAAAATTTATAGGAGTAATCACCAATATTAAATAATAAAAGAGAGAAGAATCACCACTTGATGAAACCCAACACCCTTTCATGATAAAACCACCTAACAATTAGAAATAGAAGAGAACTCTCTCAACTTAAAAATCTCATGGATGATAAGCCCATAGCGAACATCACAAAAAACATTTGAAGATTAAATGTGTTCCCTCTTAGGAACAGGAACAAGAGAAGAATATTCCATTTTGCCACTCCTACTAAACAATGTACTGGAGGTACCACCTAGGGAAATTAGGCAAGAAAAAGAAGTAAAAAAGCATTTAGACAGAAAATAAAGTAAAATCATCTCCATTTGTAGATAACACAATCTTGTACATTGAAAATCCCAAAGAATTCACACACAAAAGGACTATTTGAACTAGAGATAATATGCAATTTCAACAAGATTTCAGAATTACCTAACCTGAAACACAAAGAAAAATAAGAGTAAAATAATGTAGAATGTTCAATATCTGAAAGAAAGTATCAACTAATCTCATATAAGCATAATGAAGTACCAGAAGGAGAAAAGAAAGTGGGACATAAAAAATATTTGAAGAGATAAGTGTCAAGACTGTTCCAAAATTAATATAAACCATTAAACAAGAGATCCAAGAAGAGAAAACCCAAACAGGAAAAGCACAAAGAAATGGAACAATTAAATAACTACCAATTAAATGCTGAGTAAAAAAGTCATCACATAATTCTAAACACAACAACAGCAAAAAAAAAAAAAGCTTTAACACTGAAAGTAAACCATAATAATTTTAGGCAGTTAAATCTGAAAAGCTAAGAGAATTTATACGCAGCAAGACTACATTTAAAGAATTTCCTCCAGTGATGGTAAATGGCGCCGTAATGAAATTCGTATCTTCATAAAAGAATGAAGAGCATGAGAAAGTGTATATATCATTTGATATATATGTGTATGTAAAAATAATGTGTGTTCATATGTGTAATACATATGTACATTACATAATATATGCATACAACATTCATGCATATACACTGACATGCATACATATATGTTACATATATGTACTACATAAACACATAACATACATATAGGAAGGACTATATGCATGTGTATAGGTATGTATAATTACTCATTGTTTAAATAAAAATAATGTAAATATATTGCAAGCGCCGCCGCGCTTCCCAAGCGGCGCACTATCCAGTGCGCCACCGGGCCGGCCCGACCAGTCCACTTTTGATTTGACTGGACCACCTCCACTTCTTGATGGTTATTGCTTTGGTTATACCCTCTCTTCAGGATCTTACTGTAAAGCCATGTGTCCTGTTATAATTCTTGGAAGAAGTGCTTCATTATCTTGATCCCACTTGATTAAAATTTCCATTGAAAGCTCTGCTCTTGTCTGCTGCTGATCTGGGTGCAACAGATTTGGCACCCATCGAGTAGAAAGTTTGCTCAACTGTGATTTTTCTGTCAGAATTGTGTAACCTGAACCAACTAAGATGTCTACGGTGTTGGCTATTGTTTCTGCTGTTAATTGTCAGTCCTCTTTAATTAGGACACAAACAAGAATACTTTTTTCCTCACAAATTGATGTGGATGGTCTGCCACTGAGGGGTTTACCTTCAACATCATCTCGCTCCTTCTTTTTTTTTTTTTTTTTTTTGTCTTTTTCGTGATGGGTAAGGGGATTGCAACCCTTAGTGTGGTGTTGCCCGCACCACGCTCAGCCAGTGAGCGCACCGGCTAGTCCTATATAGGATCCGAACCCGCGGTGGGAGCGTTGCTACGCTCCCAGCACGGCACTCTCCCGAGTGCGCCATGGGGCCGGCCCTCGCTCCTTCTTAAAAAGAGTTTTCCATCTGTAAACTGCTGATTTCTTTGGGGCATTGTCTCCATACACTTTTCATAAAGCATCAATGATTTAACCATTCTTCTACCCAAGCTTCACCATAAATTTGATGTTTGTTCTTGCCTCAATTTTTATGAGAATTTATGATGTTTTGATAAGGGTTGTTTTCAAACTGATGGCTAATCCTCTTACTACCTCAAAGTAGATGATGTTTAGACACAACATATTAGTATAAATTTATTTTGGTGAAAAAAATTTCACAACCCATGTGTAGTTTTTTCATGACAAGCATTTTCCATGAACTTTTTGAAGATACCTTGTATGTTCAAAACCATTAGTCATTTGGGAAATGAAAATGTAAATCAAAACGGGATGCCACTTAACACATACTGTGATGGTATAATCAAAAAGGTAGATAATAGCAAGTGTTGGTGCAGATGGGAAGAAATTTGAACCCACTCTGTGGGTGAGAATGTGAGATGATGTAGTCACTTTGCAAAACACCCTGGCAGTTACTCAAAAGGTTAAACGTAGCGTCACAATATGACCTGGTGGTTCTGTTCCCAGATGTATTCCCAAGAGAAATTAAAGCCTTTGTCTAAACAAAATCATGTGCCTAAGTATTAACAGTAGCTTTATTTGTAACAAAAGAATGAACACAACCCAAATTTCCATCAACTGATGAGTGGATAAATAAAATATGGTATATTCATATAATGGAATATTATTCAGCAATAAAAATGAATTTAAAAGTTTTAATTAATACTGTAGTATAAATGAAGCTTAAAAATGTTCAGCTGACTGCAAGAAGCCAGTCACAGAAGACCAAATATTGTACAATTCCTTTTAGATAAAATATGTTCATCTATATGAGCAGAAAGTAGATTAATGGATGTCTTGGGCTGGTTGGGGGTTGAGGAAGGAAAATAGGAAGTGATTATATCTTCAGATTTCTTTTGGGATAGATGAAAATATTCTAAATATAGATTGCAGTGATGGTTATGCAACTCTGTAAATATACTTAAAGCCATTGAATCAAATACTGTAAATGTGTTAATTGCAGGTATGTGGATTATATCTCAATAAATTTGCTATGCTTTGAAGAAGAGAAGACCAAACACATTGTAATCATTTCCACTTTAATTAAAAAATTTAATTAATTTGATTGCTTAGGGATATATTAGTATAAATGAGAAAGAAATGTCCCAAATAATATTTTTTACATGGACATGTTGCAGTAGAGAAAAATTTTAATTGCAAATTACACTCCAATTTTAGTGTTTGGAAGATTCTTAATAGCATTCGTTCTGTTTGAAGTATATAGTCAGGTAGCCTTTCATTATTCAAGTAATTAATAAATTAAGTGTACATAACACTTACTCTTTGTCACAGACTCTTCTAGCTACTTTTCATACATTAATTTATTTGATTGCTATGCCCTTCTATGGTGGATACTAATATTTTTCTCATTCTGTAGATGAGGAAACTGAGGTCAACTCATCAGGATGTTGTAAAATCACCATTTTAACTTAATCAATCTGGTTTTTCTATCTATGCTTTTAACATAACACTAACAACACTGTAGGCTTGATGTATTTAAACAATAATCTTTAGCTACTCTTGCCAAGGACAGTGTTAAATGGAATAAGGCAGGAAATTTCCTGACATAAAGAGAATTGACTCCCAGTCTGATTGTGACACCTGCACCCAGAAGAAGCTTGAGATGCCTTCCCATTCACCACAGCAGCAGCAGTTGATCAGTGTTGACTTTGTAGTATGTGCACAAAATTAGACACAGTCACTACAAATTAATTATATATAGAATCACTTTTAGGGTAAAAGTTTAAAATAAAATGACAAATTGTTTATAGGTAACTTTAAAAAAATTATCCGTAAAATTAGCCAATATAGACCC
>NW_007737132.1:9270-19454 GCF_000696425.1 Galeopterus variegatus
GAGGTTAAAAGGCAGAGTAGTGTCAACTGGGGAAGAGACCAGTGCATGATTTTTGATGGCTGAGAATGGACACCATGCACTCCAGGCTCAAGTGGTACAGCATTAACTGACGTCAAAAGGAGAAAGTGTGCCCAAGAGCCAGCCCTTTGCGATGTGTTGGTCCATCATGGCCAGCAAGTCTGTTCTGCAGCCAAGGAGGGCAGTGTGACTACATGCACGTCACTTCTTGCTGCAGTGGAAGGACCCTTCCCCCTCCCCAGGAGATCTGAAATACAGAAGGTTGGGGGAGGGCCTGAAGGTCATTGACACATGTGCTTAAGCAGATTACAGGCACATACTTCAGGCCAAGTAAGGGGAAAGGTATTCCCTCACATGCAGATGAGCCCAGCTCCATCTGTGAGGGCTCTTTATCTCCTGGTAAGGAAACACTCCAAGCCCAAGGTCCTGTTTTATGCAGCCAAGTAGAGTGGACAGACTGCACATGACTGCCTTTCCCAGCAACTACAAAGCAAGAAAGTGAACAATTCTACCATAGACTTGCACGAGCAAGAACAACACAAGATAAGTAGAAGAGGATTTTCATAGCACTCTATAATATTTTTATAGCACCCTAAATTTTTCTTCTTAGCAGATTTCACAAAGAGTAAGCAGGAGCATAATAACTAAGAACACAAATTTTAGTAAAATAAAACTGGGTTCAAGTTTCTATTCTGACTCTGTCTAATTCGTATCCTTGGGTGAGATATTTCAATATTCTATGACTCAGTTTTCATCATAAAAACAGAGAAAATCATAGTCATTCTTATACAACTGTTATGAGAACTAAGCAAGAACATGCATGATTATTATATTTATTGAAATTTCTGGTACCTGAATGTACTCAAATAGTAATTATTTTTATTGTCTTTATTTTTATTCCTTTCCATGTCAATACCACATTGTCTTGATTAGTGATTGTTTCTAAGAAATTCAGTTGTTATTCTTACCTATTCCTATCACTTTTCCTCTGTTCACTATGTATCTTTTTTTCCAGTTGCTTTTTAAGATTTTCTCCTATCATTGTTTTTTAGCAATTTGATTATGATGCACCTTTGTGTGGTTTTCTTTAAGTTTTTGTATTTGACATTTACTGTGAACTTTAGATATCTGTGTTCACAATTTTCATAACATTTGGGACATTTTTAGCAATTATATCTTCAAATGTTTCTGTCCTTCTGATAATTCTCTTCCATATATGTTAAGCCACTTGATATTGTTTGATAGCTAACTGATGATCTGTTAATTTTGTCCAGTCATTTTTCTATCTATGTTTCATTTTGGATAGCTTCTGATTGTATTTTCAATTTTCCTAAACTTTCTCCTGCAGTGTCAAATATGCTGCTAATATCCTCAAGAGTTCTGTTGTTGTTTTATTTTATTTTATTTTATTTTATTTTTACCTCAACCATGGTTTAGAATTTTTTTGTTTGTTTTCCTGTATCTTCCATATATCTGTCACACTTACGATTTTATCTAACTTCTTCAATATATGGCAGGTACTTGTAAAAAAACTCTCTTAATATCTTTATAAATGAATTCTATCATCTGTGATGTTCTTGTGAATTTATATTGCTTTGCTTTTTTTCTCTTGGTTATGGGAGTTTTTTCTTGCTTCATCTGCATAACTTGTAATTTTTTGTTGGATACTCAGTGCTATAATTTTTATGTTATTCAGTACTTGTGTGTGTGTGTGTGTGTGTTTGTATTTTCTTTCATGTAAGTATTTTTTAAAATTTTAACCATTTTTATTAAACAGTTTCTAAAACTTTTTTTAAATGCCCTCGCTTCCATGAAAATAGGTTTAGAATGCAAATGTAATTTTTTTTGTCTTGTGTCATCATTGTGAATATCTGCTCGTATTATATAACTGTGAAATATTTGGGGGCTTTCTTTGGGATACTGTTAAATTACTTGGAGATAGTTTGCTCTTTCTCAGTTTGGTTTTTAGGCTTTGTTGGGCAATATTAGGATTTGGTGTAACGCTTATTTAGCTCCACCACAGAGGCAACATCCTTTGGAATACTTATTTTAATTATTTGTGTCTTTGAAGTTCTTTCCAATCTAGCTCTTGGGAACACAAATTTTTCACAACATGGTTTGAGCTCTGGGGATTGTTTACGCTGCTCGTTTACAGTGCATTATTTCTCCAGCTTTGATTATTTCCTCCTGTACAAGAGCCGACTAGTAACAACCAGACTTGAGGGACTAAACGACTAATAACAACCAGACTTGAGGGACTAAATATTTCGGAAGCTCTCTTTTTGCACAGCTTCCACCTCTTCAATACTCCTGCTGTTAGCCATTTGTTCTCCAAAACTCCGGTCTTTGTTTCCTCAATTCAGCAAGAAAATGAGGTTCTCTTTAGTTTCCCCTTCCTTGAACCATGGTCTGGAAGCTATCTTCTCTCAGTTGTCTGGGGTTTTATATAGGCTCATTTAGTTTGTTTTCTTTCTCTCTGGATTCACTGAACTATTCTGGCTGAAAACATTTTCTGTTGTCTGAAATCATTTTCTCATGTGTTCTGGCTAGTGTTTTAATTGTTTAGGGCAGATCAAGGGATCTAATCCATGTTATGTCATCATAGCTTAAAAGAGAGTAAACATATAAGTACATACACACACACTCACACACACATACCTAGTCACACCTGCTTATATAAAAATGGAAGGATGTGTATTTCTGAAATATAATGATAAATGACATGATTTTAATTTTCCCAAATAACGGGTAGTTGAATAAATTTAAGTAAGACTAAAATATAAGATGAACAAATTTTACAGCCAGGATGATTTTTTCTTCAAGAATAATTGGTAAATTTTTACATAATTGAAATTTCTGAAATTTTGTTAATTGCTTTATGATAAGGTAGTTATAATGCTTTTGATGGTAACTTTCTAAAGCCCCTATTTTATGCATATAATTTTCTTCTCTAATAGAATCAGGTACAAAATGTTTACATCAATTTTCAATACTAAGAGATTGTGGCTGATTTTCAAAATTAATAAAGATACATGTCTTGTGTCGGTCCGCCGCCTGCCGACACGTATAGCCCTAGCCTCGTTCCTTCTGGTGGGCGAGCGAACGGCCAGATTACTCTTTCCCTCCTGTCCCCTTTGGAAGGAGATGGGGGAAGAGAGCCATGAAGAGAGGTGAACACACTGCCGGCCCCAAACAGCCCGGTTTAAAGGACACTCAGATGTGGCGAGGGTTCTGTCGAAGCAGTTCGTTTATTATTACACAAGCACTTGCTTTTAAAGGCAAATGGGAAAGGCAGGTTTTTACATCCTCCAATCAGCTTAAGGGTTAGGGGCATGCATCCTGTCTCAATGCCTATCTATTGCAATCACGCAGTGTTCACGAGTGCAGCCAATAAGGGCTAAGGCCAGGTTCCCGCAGACACTCCCACCCTTCTTCCTCCCGGCACAGTCTTAGGCTGCCATGTTAATCCACTTGTAATGTCACTTAAGGTGGCGTTAGTTTTTAAGGCCCGACAGTCTTGCAAATATTTATAAGCATTTCCCTATTCTCTAAAATTTACATTGGAAAATATAGCAGAATAAATTAATTTCCATCAATAAAATAATGAGTAACTACATATATTCTTTAGTCAAGCTACTTTTGAATTTCGTCATAATGTTGGCAAAGCCTAAAAAATGTATCACGAATATATTGTCATACTCATTTATAAAACACATGTACCCCCTAAAGTAAAACAAAATAAGAAACCTAAATTTGCCCAATTGTCTCTACATGTTTCAGAAGAACCACACAGTGGTAGAAAACTTGACTTTTCTATTTAGAAACTGTTCACATAGGCAAGCCATTTCTTATATGGCGTGTCCTAACAATATCTACTACCATTTCCACATTCTGTGCCATCTCATCATGCACTATAAATGATGCTGATGTTTCTACATCATAAACTTGGACTTCTTCTACTCTAAAGAAAAATAATTCTATCTGATGCTAAATTTTAGTTCAGTAAATATGCCTAAAATGTAGATTCTTTTGGAGCAATTATTTCATTGTGTAGGGAAGTGGATTTCAAATTTATTTCAGAAAGAAACATTTTTAAGGACTCTATATATCGTAGTATGAGTCTGCAGAAATATATTTAAAAAACAAAATAATTTTTCCCAAATTAGCTAAAATAGTATATGGGGCCAGGTTAAAATGATTTTTTAATTTTAAATTTAAATATCAATATAAGTCAGTGAAGTCCAACTACTAATTTTTGTAAAGGTTTACTATCATGAAAAATGTGTGTAATAAAAAGTAAATCAGAATAGACTACATTTTACTGCTGTAACATAATCCTCAAATGTCTGTATGCTAAGGGGTGGGGTTGGTTATTTCCTTTAAAAGATTTTATTCACTTTTCAAGAAGTAAAACGTGAGAGACATAGAGTGCTAAATAAATAGTTCTTGCTATCAAAGGACTGCAAATGTCAAATCAGTAAATACTTATTGAATGCCTAATGTTTTCTAAGTAAGGTACTTTTGTGGTTTGGGAGTAGAATAATAATGTAATATTTAAATGTGTTTCAACTTGAAATATAAATAACACACACACTTAGAGGCGTGTTTTAGGAACTTTCCAAACAAAAATATGTTAAAAATTTTTATTGTTTTCCATAATACATTGCACAATCTTCCTGATGCGAAAAAAAAAAAAAAAATTATACTGTGAATGGAAACATAGACGGCTGAGCTGTGTTTTGAAGTGTTTTGTTTGTGGTTTTCCTAAAAAAGCGAAAAACTAGTAATTTGTGTCCATTATATAAATAAAAAAAAACAATCAATATATGCTGTTTGGGGCACTAAAAATCATCCATGTGTATATATGTATGTATGTATGTGTGTGTGTGTGTGTGTGTGTATATATATATATATATGTATGCATGTGTGTATACACACACACATAGAGGAGTATATGATGTTATTTTGGAGAAACAAACATAAAATGAAAATTTGGGAATATTTCCAGATTGGTTCCAAAATTAAAAATAAAATAATCCCATATTTATCAAATGAGGCAGAAACAAATTCTATTCACCAAGCTGAAAATAAAATACTCGTTTCTTAGACTTTGTGGTGAGAAGGATGAATATTTCAGTTGTAACATAAATTACCTGTATATGATTATCCTTTTGTACCCTATGAGCATCTTTTGTTTATCTTATGTCCATCAGGATTTTTTTTAGTATGTTTACTGGTCATTTATACTTACTTGTTCAGAGATTCAGAGATGGGTTCTAGGAAAAGAATATCTTATTTATCTCTTTATAGCTAATGAAGAAAAAAAACTTTTTGTGCTTTAAAGTATTTCTCTCATGTGCAATTTGATAAAGAGGTGATTGCATCCTTAATTTCTTGCAAACATCACGTCGTATTTGTACATTATTTACCCATCCCTTTATCCGTATCCAACGTTCTTTATTCATAAATGCTTTTCCTTTAATTGCTTCAAGTTTCTTCCGAGGAAAACAAACCACCTGCTCTGGAACATAATGATTATAAAATGTGACACCTATTCTAACTTTCAATAATTCAGAATTCTAAATGTTTATATAATGTTTCCCACAAACAATATATTTAAGCCCTTAAAATTAACCTCTTGTTCAATGCACCATGAGCTGCTGAATTACAGAAGCTGTCAAAATAGAATAATGCGAAATATACTAGTAGGCAATATAGTCTTAAACAAAGTGTGCTATAGTTGAATGATAGTTGTAATAGCAATTTGCATTGTTGTGGTAAAAGTAAGGAGGCTGTATTTTTTGAAGAGCAGAAACCCAGGTTAGCCAATATTTCCACCTGAAAAGAAATATAAATATGATATCTCAATATGGAAGTCTTTAATATACAGATACAACTTCCTTAATCTCCCATGATGAGAAAAGTCACTGAGGGGTACTTACTTTATTTTTATTAGACAAGGCAATTAATTTACGTTTTACCGTCTATATTCATGTGTCTCTGGGATCCCAGAGAATGCATTCATGTGACTTTCATACTATTCTCTAGTCCATCAAAGAATAATCTAATGCTAAATGGTCTATTTCGCAATTGCCTATTGTGTTAGCTTTAATGTTATCATTCTCTAAGCATTTGAATTAACTAGTTAAAATTTTAAAAAGAAAAATGCTAAGTAGGTAAATAAGTAAATGACAGGACATGTGACATGGAACAAATTTCACAATCGCCGTAAAATTCTTCCTTACCACCTCATTTCAGACTCTAAATTGGATGCCTAATGCTTTGTACTATAGTTTTCATGTAACTTCTCTTCTCCAAATACCCCAAATATACAGGTGGTTATAATGGAAGCAGCCATATTTGCAAATGTGACCCAATGTATCCGGCTACAGGATTTTGAATTATTAGAGAACTCTGACTTCAAGAAGGGTTAATCATAGTTCTTCCTTCTGATCTAAAATTGATCAAATCTGGACTCATATGCCACAAAAACTGAAAATCCATAGAAAGTCATTATGAAGTAGAAAAGAAAAGTAAAACCAAGGGAAAATGAGATAGGCACCTTCTGGGACTATCTTCATCTCATACTTGAGATCTGAAGGAATAATTGCTGTTCAGTTCTGTGAGACATCTCTTTATTTATAACAAAGGTTATCTTTGGTTTTAAGCCAGAAACCTTGGTATCTATTGCTTGTAGAAAAATGAGTTTTAACTAGCAATGTTCTTTCACATGCAAAATAAATAAATCATTACAAAATTCATCAAAATTATAATTGGAGTCAAACTGAGAAATGAAATCCAACAGTGATCTAAATAAAGACAAAAAGTTATATTATGCAAATGAAAAGTTGAATCAAGTCAGGGTTGCATATTTCATTTGTTTATCTTTATACATAATTATTTAGATAAAATGAATTATTTAGAAATTTCTCCCTTCAGAAGTATGGCTCTATTTCCAGCCATGACAGAGTTTCTGGTACTGGACTTGCCCTCCCGTTGTTAAAAACTGGAAAAGTAATAAAAACATATTAAATGACCAGTTTTAGACAATGAACAATAGGCATCATAGAACTTTGATCTCTGAGAGAACAAGATGAGTTCTGAGTATCTCAGGATTCTTTTGGAAGCATTTCTAGATTGTGGTGCAGAGAGGTGAACCCAATCAGAGAAGATGGCTTTTGCTGAATTAGAAAACCAAATTAGAAGTTAAAGAAAGCCAAGACATCTGGAATTCACAGGGTAGAATCATGGAATGGAGGAGCTACACAGGAAAATACCTCCAGAAATCTGCATGTAGCACCCTTGAGTTTATTGCCAAATACTAAGCTGTGCATACGTAAGACAAAATTGTATGAGGCTGGCTAGGAACAATGGCTGGAAAACTATAAGCTGAATTATGTATGGCTCTATTTCCAGCCATGACAGAGTTTCTGGTACTGGACTTGCCCTCCCGTTGTTAAAAACTGGAAAAGTAATAAAGACATATTAAATGACCAGTTTTAGACAATGAACAATAGGCATCAAAGAACTTTGATCTCTGAGAGAACAAGATGAGTTCTGAGTATCTCAGGATTCTTTTGGAAGCATTTCTAGATTGTGGTGCAGAGAGGTGAACCCAATCAGAGAAGATGGCTTTTGCTGAATTAGAAAACCAAATTAGAAGTTAAAGAAAGCCAAGACATCTGGAATTCACAGGGTAGAATCACGGAATGGAGGAGCTACACAGGAAAATACCTCCAGAAATCTGCATGTAGCACCCTTGAGTTTATTGCCAAATACTAAGCTGTGCATATGTAAGACAAAATTGTATGAGGCTGGCTAGGAACAATGGCTGGAAAACTATAAGCTGAATTATTTTCAGTGCTTACATAGGACTAAGAGAGTTCAAGTTCCAACCAGCCAAAGTTGAGAGACCTGTTTTACTCCTTGGCCATTCAATGGGGATGACAGAGCAGTCATACTTCAGTATTAGTGCTAGGGTAAAGGTTACTCTAGACCTGCTTTAACAAAGCTTTAAAAATTTTTTGAAAAGATCAGGATGATCTGCAAGTTACTTACTGCTGCTAAAGAAAATCCCATTATTTTTTAAAGGAACATAACAAAATCCAGACACTGAAAAATTTACAGTGGTAACACCCATCATCCAATCAAATATTACTAGATATTTCCCATAACCAGGAGAAAAATTAGTTGACAGAAATAGAAACAGAAGTGGCAGATGTAATGGCATTGCACATGAAAATTAAAACAGCTATAAAATATGCTCAAAGATTTAAAGAAAACATGAACGTAATGGAAAGAGAAACAAAAACTATAAAATAATATAAAGCAGCCACACAGAAGGAAGCTCGAAAGGGAGGGCCTCACAGGCCAAATCTGGGACAATGTCAGCATCCAAATAAATACTGTTACTAATATATTACTACCCATTGTATAAAATAGAAAATAGTTAGTCTATTTTTATAAATAAATAAATTGAAAGCATGATGAAACAAAGTATATACATATTTTCAAATACCTCTTTCTCAAAATACATATTAATTACAGAGAGTGAAAGAGTAGCTATACAACGGAGAATCCTGGCAGGCACCACCTTAATCAAATAATCAAGATAAAAGCTATCTATATTGAGACAGGTTGAAATCATATGCTATTTTATAGAACAAAATGAGAAAAATAAAGTATTAATTCTCTGATATCCCTTTCAAAGAATCATTAATAATCTGAATGTAATAATGAAGCATTAAAAAAGCAAAAACAAACAAGACTGACATTCTATAATTCACTG
Organism: Galeopterus variegatus; assembly: GCF_000696425.1. NCBI lineage: Eukaryota > Metazoa > Chordata > Mammalia > Dermoptera > Cynocephalidae > Galeopterus > Galeopterus variegatus. The sequence continues at coordinate 18,077 of NW_007737132.1, forward strand.
GCCTGTAACCTTCAAAAATGGCAGCGTCATGAAAGTCAAGGAAAGACTGAGGAACCTGTTCAGATGGAAATAGATTAAGGAGGTATATGAAGGTATGACAACTGAATGCAATGATGATTCTTTACTGGATTATTTTACATAGGGAACATTTTGAGGAACTGAAAGTATATGAATAGGATTAAAAGATACATATATAGAGAGAGAGAATAATATATGTATATATGTAATATATAATTGTTGATGTCCTTATTTTGATGGCTCTATTGTGGTAATATAGGAGGATGTTCTTGTTTGTAGGAAACAGAAGCTAACATGTTTATGGGTGGTTGTGCATCAAGTCAGCAAATTGCTTTTAATTGATTCCAGAAAAAATAGTTTCTTCAATTTTACTTGCAGTTCTGCTTTGTGAGATTGTTTAAACAATTAAAATTGTTTATTACATTTTTTAAAAATGTAATAAGGCAAGCCACAGAATAGGCAATACATATATGTGGGAGACAATTTGAGAGTATATAAAGAGCTCTTACAAACCCAAAATAAGATGACAATTCAATTTTTAATTTTTTTTAAAAGATGAGGGTAGACACATCACAAAAAAATACTTAAAAAGTCAAATAATCATGTGAAAAGATGTTTGGCATCATTAATCATCAAGAAATGCAAATTTAATGAGCTATGAGCTACAAGTAGACACGGAGTACGTACCCACAAGTGGCTAACATTTTCTAAATGTCTGATAATTCTAAGTGTTGGAGTGGGTGTGGAGCAACTATATCTCTCATGCATTGCTGTTTTCTCTTTGGAAAATAGTTTACAGTGTTCTATAAAATGAACCTTACATTTACTGTATGACCTACTAATTCCATTCCTAGTTATTAATCCAAGGAAAATAAAAACCTATGTCTACTGTAGAGCCCGTAGAAAAATGTTTATAACAGCTTTATTCATATTAACCCAAAACTGGAGAGATCACAAAAGTCCATCAACACATGGACAATGATGTGTGCTATGATGGTTCTTCAAGAAAAATAAGCACATTATTTATTCAATTAAATACTTTGTTGAATCTTTAAAACATTGTGCTGGATGTAAGAAGCCAGATACAAAAGAGCTCACATGGTATGTTTTCATTTTTGTAACATGCTGAAAAGGGAAAACAGCAGTAGTGGCAGAAAGCGGATCATTGGTTGTCTGGTGGGGGTTGGGCTTGACTATACTGTAGCAGAATGGAGCTTTTTGGAGTCATGGACATGATCTATTAAGTGATTAAGGTGGTGACTACTTGAGTGTTTCCAGTAGCAAAATCTCATCAAATTGCACAGGGAAATAGGTGTATTTCATCTTATGTAATTTATATATCAATAAAGTAGATATAAAA
>NW_007737132.1:19464-24607 GCF_000696425.1 Galeopterus variegatus
TTTTTTTCATTAGTACTTTGCTGCTTTCTCACAATCTGGTCAGAGCTCCTGCTAGTAATGGCAAACCTCTGGCAACAAAATTGATAGTAGGAGTATTTACATTTCCAGATAGCTAGAATAGGAGCACTTAGATGAAATTACTTTTCACCAGCATGCATGCTGGAGCATTTATTCCCTGTAAATGAAAGTGAAAATGTGTCAAGTTCTATTAGAAATTTGCCTCGTAGGGCTAGAAAAGTCAGTTTAGAAAAGGTAATGAATAATATTAAAAATGAAAACAGGACAACGAAGGAATTGCTAAAATATGGAAAGGGAGAGAGAGAAAGGTATACATTAGAGCTCTCAATATTTTACCCAATATCTCATTTAGGTCCTATAGAATTGTGATGTAAAAATGGCATTAGATATTTCTGGAATTTTTGACTTACATTTACCTTATTATTATAATTTCATTTAACAAAATTAAAGTCAATTTCATAAATATTGTGATCCACTATGGACTCTTTAAAAGTAATTTATTGTGCCACAATTCTTTTTTATGTAGCAACTGATACTTGTATTATTGCTTCTCCTTTCCAAGCCCTCAAAGCAATTTCTATTATTTTTTATTTATTATTTTCCAAAAGAATGATTCCCTCTTGGTGGCTCAAAGTGAGATAGCTAGAGGCTGCTTTCACAGCTAGCACTTACCTTGGTTTTGCTTGGCTGAGCAGCAGAGTTTGGAGTTGCAAGCAGCTGTTTTCTTTTTCCTTTTTTTGTGGTTTGTCCATAACTGCCATCTTACCAGAGTGGAATCATCTCTTTCCCTGTCCTCACACACATCTCTTCTGATCTCAGACACTGTCACCAAATGTCTGACAGCATAACGAAAGAAGTAGCAGTGAGATTTAGTTCCAAAATTTAACCAATCAATAGTATGCAAAATTCAAGATCTTTTTTTAAGCCAATAGACACTCCTGTTAATCAGAAAAAATTAAATTCTTATTCCCTCTCTTGCGGGTTTCAGTTCCTAGACAGATAGCTGGCACTCATTACTCCGGATATTGTCTGTCCCAGGGTGGGGAAAAGAATGGGAGAAGAGGGAAAAGAATCAGGTTGAATAACATGACACATGAAGACAAAAATAACTAAAAACAACAGATTTAATTGATTTGGAAGAAGATTTTATTTGAATATCATGATATGTTGAAAATAATGTATATAAAACCAGTTATTTCATAGAAGAAAAATCCTTGTTTCTCTCTCGTGTATACTGTACAACAAAAGAGCCTGATTTGTATAAATTATATATTTAACTAGCAAGAATGTATATACAACCCATGTGACATGGATATAAAATGACCATAGAGAAAATACTGCTGGGAGCACATCTGGATGCCAATACAGGGGGGTTTGGTTGTGCATTTTTTCTTCTGAGTGGGAAAATCCATTTTTAACTGAGACCTAAAAGCGGTAACATACGACTCCCTCCTTCACCACAGACCAAGAAGAATGCACATGTGGAATCTCAAAAAAAAGAGTGGTTCTCGTAGAAGTAGAAAATAGAATAATGGTTACCAGAGACTGGGAAGGGAAAGGGCAGGGGACAGGGAATAGTTGGGTTAATGACTACAAAGGTAGTCATTACAGGTACATAGAATGACTGAGTTCTGGTGTTCTAGGCTGGCCAGCACTAATACTATTGTACTGTATATTTCTAAATAGCTAAAAAGAGGATCTTGAACATTATCACTACAAGGAAAATATACATGTTTAGGTAACGGATATGCTATCTACCCCAAGTATTTCATTGTATAATGTATATTCAATACAATATATGCATGTATTGAGACAGCACACTGTTTTCCATAAAAAAATACAATTAAACTTTTTAAAAAATTTGCATCGTGCAAAAAAATGCAAGGTTGCAAAATGATGATCATAAACTGCACTAGATGGTTAATTTATCTACACAAGCTGTGTACAGCAAACAGAGAGCAAATCAAACAAGAAAACAGCCCCAAGTGATGAAATAGTGTAAGATGTTCTGCAGAACACCAAAGATAGGATAAACTTATAAAGTGCACTTAAACCTTTCCATTTAAACACAGAGGGAAAGGTTAAATTTTCAGTTGCAAGAAAACATCATTGAAGATACAATAGAAACTCAAGGAGATACAATAGAAACTCAATAATACCAAATTAAGAGAAATCCAAACTAAACAAAACAATGACTGCTCTCTTATCTAATTACCCAGAAATTCTCATTTCTTTTGGGAATATGAACTGGTAGCTTTTTCCAGGAACATTTTATTAAATGTATTTCTCTCATATATCTAATAGTGTTATTATTTGAGCCAGGTACTCTGCTATGTCTTCTGGATGAAATCATAAACAAGACAAATAAAATTATTTTCTTCAAGGAGCTTACATTTCGTTGGGAGTTACACTACTCATAGTATTAAACAAGTGACCAAGGCAGACTTAAAGTTCCCCTCAGCCTTATTAAACTTTGGGCAGGCTTCTTCTTACCTTAAAGCCACAACCTCCTTTTCCTTAGCATGTTTACTTTAGAAAAGTATAATTATAAATTCTTCCTAGGTCCCTTTGAGATATAAATCTTTTAAAAAGCCTCTTGCCAGCTTTATAACCCAGGACTGTCTTTCTCAAGGACCTGGAAACCATTCTTTGAAATATAATCACCAAGGAAAACAGCACCCCTCTCTCCCACCCTTTGGAAGTGTAGGAGCCAAACTTCAGCACACATTTTGCTGCTAGTTGTAAAACTACCTTCAGTCATGAAGATCCAAGAACTTTTGTAGTTCTTTTGGATAAAACCAATTAACAACCACAGGTGGCCTAAGATCTCTTCATCATCCCAGCAAACCAGCAGAAGCTAGGGAGACATATGGAACAGATTCTTCCTCACCGCCCTGAGAAGGACCCATCCCTGCTGACACTTTGGCTTCAGATTCCTAGATTCTGGAACTATGAGACAAAACATTTCCATTGTTTAAGTCACTAGTTTGTGGTACTTTGGCACAGAAGTCAAGCAAACTAGTACAATAATGCACACATCTAATAAAGATTTTTGTGAGGATTACGTGAGAGTGTAATTGTATGGTATGCATACAAGAAATAACTTTCCTTATTGTCTTTGTCTCTGAAGTTTCAAACAGGGTGTTTGTTGGGAAAATATAGAAAAATGGTTAGGACCCCTCTGATGTTCAGAATCTTGCCAAGCATCTAATGTTAATATGCATGTGCACCCAGGTGTCCCTTGTTATTGTCTAATGAGAGTGCGCATGGGCACCCAGGTGTTTTGAGTTATGGACTTAAGTATAAAGGACTAATGGCTGTGATACACATGCTTTTCAGGAAGCTTCCAGAAGCCACTAGGGTGGCTGCTCTTAGGTCTTGAATAAAGCCTATTAATTTTTCACTCATGCTCCCAGGACCTTTTCCTATTACCTAGCCCAGTCTGGACAACGGGCTTGAGGGGTCTGTGAGCCCTAGCCCTAGCTTTACAGTGCTTAGTCCTATTCACTTATTTCAGAATTCGTTGAAGCCTGTTTAATGAATAAATTAGTGAATGGAAACTAAGTAATTAGATTTTCAGAGAACAGAATGATCATCAGTGTTAAAAACAAGAAAGACCTGGGTGAAACATGTTAACTCCTTTTACGCAATTCTGTGTTTTTCATGGGTTTTCTACTTGCAGAATAATTTTTCTCAAATTTTGATGATTTTAGCTATGTGTTAAGAATAATGATGTTCTGTTTAAATACATCATCCCATTCTCTTCCAGCCTAACCCAGGTACAGAAAGAGAAATACCGCATGTTCTCACTCATAACTGGGAACTGAATCCATAACAAACAAATGAACAATAAAGAGAAAGAAACATGGTCGGCCCCGTGGCTCACTCAGGTGAGTGTGGTGCTGGTAGCGCCGAGGCTGTGGGTTCGGATCCTATATAAGGGATGGCCTGTGCGCTCACTGGCTGTGCGTGGTGTGGACCACACCGTATGGAAGGTTGTGATCCTTTTACTGGTCAGAAAAAAAAAAAAGAGAGAGAGAAGCAAACAACAATGTTGAACTTTTAGAAAACTAGAGGTAGAAAAGGGGAGGTGAGGGGGAAGAAGGGGGCTAATGAGGAATTGGTCAATGGACACAAAGAATGATTGTGTATAGTAATGACGAATAAGCTAATCACCACACATTATACAAAGTTATTGAAAATCAACATCGTACCCCACATGTATGTGCAATAAAGATAAAATAAAATAAAAATAAATTTAAAAAAAGAATAATGATGGTCTCAATTATGTATTAAAATAATGATATCAGCTATGTGTTTAAAAGTCTTTAACATATTTGCATTAATATTGACATTAGATTAAAAATAACTGCCCATAAAAATATTTGCAGTTGTAAAGAGGACACATTAACACAGAAAAATGAATCTTAGGAGCCGACCCAGAGACTAACTCGGGAGAGTGCGGCGCTAGGAGTGCCGAGGCCGCAGGTTCAAATCCTATATAGGGATGGCCGGTGCACTCACTGGCTGAGCGCAGTGCGGACGCCACCGATCCAAGGGTTGCGATCCCCTTACCGGTCACGAAAAAGAAAAAAAAAAAAGAAGAAGAAAAAAAAGAATGAAAAATGAATCTTAGGATGGACTTGAAAGAGTTCAAATAGTATAGAACCATAGGTATTCATCACAGTCTTTTTCCTATGCTCCTCAAATTACATTATTACATCCAAGAAGTTTTCTATTTCCATGCATATAACAAGACTTAAAAACCTATTGTAGAAATAAATAAGTTCTCAGTTGCTGGAATGGGAGTTTATGGATAATCCTTGAGTTGTATTAAAGAAGGGTGTCACAAAATTAGAAAAGCAATCTTAAATACAAAAATAATGGTGAATATTTATAAAATAATTAGGACTAAATAAGAATAAAAATAAGGAAATGGAATGCATAGATCGTCCTCATTTTCTGAACGAGAACAAAAGATTTAGCGTTACCTAGATTATGAAGTATTTTGACATCTATGGAAAAGAAATGTATTAGTCACAATTTTGTCTGTCCTTAGCTATTCTTACATCTTACTTTATAGCTCTTAGCTGATGACAATGAGAGAAAATTAATTAAAATCCTT
>NW_007737132.1:25382-27533 GCF_000696425.1 Galeopterus variegatus
CTTTCAATAAGCATATGATGAAGTTAATTGAAAGCATAATTAAAGTTTTCTTTTGCAAAAGCAGAAAATCTTCATATTGTTTTAAAAAGGGATACATTCCAGTCAATTTTCCTCTATGCGTTTTGTGCTTTGCAAAATCAAAACTAAGAAGTGTTCAGAAAAAGTATATTAATGTTGAGTGCACAAAAGAATTACATAGAATGTAAGTGCAGGCAATATCGGATGTATTCTCAAAGGCCAGTGAAAAGAGTGCATGTTGCAAAGTGTAAAATCACAAACCTCGTGGATAGAAATAAAATACTCATGATACTTCAGGAAACCAAACCTTTGGTCCACTCCTGAAAATAAGTTCAAAATCAACATTAAGACATACATTCACATAGGAACATCAGCAACGAATTTCTATATTCCTCTGGAAAACAGATACAGATTGCTCCATAGTAATGTTTATGGCATGTTTTACAGTAATTATGTTACTTGAAAATTTTGAAAGGTAATATATGAGGGTACTTCATAACATTCGTGGAGAAATAGAACATTTTGAAGTATCCTTGTATTTTGTTTAAGCTTAAAAGTAAGTGATGTCTATGCTCTACAGACTGAAGTGCAACATTGAGTTTCACACACTAATTGGTTTGCTATACAGTGTAATATCCTGCAAATTTATCAATTATTTGTAAAGTGTCAAATTTCAATATGATAATATTTTGTTATAGATTATTCTTTCTTTCAGATGTAAAAACAACAAGAAATAGAGTTGTGCTCCATGCAATGGAAGAAAAAATGGCAAACTGTGTCCCATTCAAAAATAGAGGGGAGTTTTGTATATTTTAAGTAATTTGTAAGTGGTTATATTGTCCTATATTATCATGATATGTACTGTTTATTTCATTATTATTAGAAAATTATCTGCACTAAAATGTTCAATTAATTTTGAAAGTTTCGATTAATTTACCATAGATTTTTGGAATTATAGTGTTTTCTTCCCATAGTTCAGACATCAGATCGATGGCATGCACTTGATTTTCTAGATTAACCTGTAGATCTGCTGAAAAAAGGAAAATACTTTTAACATCCAGCTTTTAAAATGTAAACTGTTCTTTGGACATAGGTAACATAGAATATATATAAAGGATATACTTACCTTTTTATTGATAATTCTGTTATTATAAATTTAGGGTAATGATATTTGCTTATCAATTTACTAATCTATTTCATTTTTATTAGTTTTATTTACACTATTTTGGGAATACAAAGTTGACTGTTAGTATATGCGTACAGTATGTGATGATCTGATCTATATTATTAGCATGTTCATCACTACGTATCATAATTACTTTTTGTGTCCCTTGCCCAATTACTCCCTTTCCCCTTATTCCTTCCCCCTTTCCCACCTCTAGTAACTTATGGTTGTGTTTTCTCCTTCTGAATGTTCAGTGTTTTATTATGGTATTTCATTTTTTATGAAGATTTATAATATTTTGAGCAGTATCAATTTGGATAACTTAAAATGGTAGATATAATTATTTCACACTTTCAAATACACTTTAAAACCAGATCTCAAAATAAGTATTAGAATTTGTAGTTGTTTTTAAAGGTTATGTATAAAAAGGAAAGTAAAGAAGACTTATTTCCAGAGTTTGGAATCAAATATTACCATAATAATAATTTTATCCTTTCATAATGATGTTTCTATTATTAAAACAATGCAGACTGTAGCAAGAAAATAATTGTCTTCTGGACTTTTTTTTTCAGAGAAAAAGTATAAAAGAAATCACTTTTAGTGGATAACAAAGTGAAAACAGAAGAATTATATGATTTTTAAAAATTGTGTCCTATTTTCTAAATTAATATGGAGTATTCATATGCAAAGTTTGGCAATGAAAATAATATGAGGATACCTCAAAAGTTTCATGACTCAGATCTGGACAGTAGTGGTCTGACTGAATAAGGAACATGATATTTTCTGATAATAGCTACTTTTATTTTATTTTATTTTATTTTTATTTTTATTTTTTGTCTTTTTTTCCGTGTCCGGCAACGGATCGCAACCCTCAGTGTTGCCCCCGTACCGGACCAGGGACCGGCAACGGGATCGCAAACCTCGGTGTTGCTCCCGCGCCTCGCTCAGCCAGTGAGCGGGAGCCGGTC
>NW_007737132.1:29152-32145 GCF_000696425.1 Galeopterus variegatus
CGGTCTGCATGTGGGATCTGACCCCTCGGGCGGTGGGCGGCCCGCGCCGCCGCGCTTCCCAAGCGGCGCACCATCCAGTGCGCCACTGGGCCGGCCCAAGCTACTTTTAAATTTAGGTTCTACTGTTCTTTTCAACACCACAATGTTCAATGCATAATACTATAAATATATAAGGAAATTGTAGAAACCTAATTATATGACCAATAGTCAGGAAAAGAAACATTAAATGGAAGAAGACCCAAAGATGACCCACATGTCAAAATTACTAAATAAGATCTTTAAAACAACTATAAAAATATGTTACTGTAACATCTACTGGAATAACCGGAGAGCATATATAAAGAGATGGTGAATCTCTGCAGAGAACGTGAAACTGTAAAAAGAAATAAAATGAACATGTTATAAATGAAAAAAAATCACTCAAAGGATTTGATAGCAGAATAGACTAAGAAGAAAAAAATTTTGAGGAAATGTATCAATAACTACCTAACCTGAAACACAAAGAAAAATAAGAGTAAAATAATGTAGAATGTTCAATATCTGAAGGAAAATATCAACTAATCTCATAAGCATAATGAAGTACCAGAAGGAGAAAAGAAAGTGGGACATAAAAAATATTTGAAGAGATAAGTGTCAAGACTGTTCCAAATTTAATATAAACCATTAAACAAGAGATCCAAGAAGAGAAAACCCAATCAGGAAAAGCACAAAGAAATGGAACAATTAAATAACTACCATTAAAAAAAAAAAGCCTTTAACAACTGAAAGTAAACCATAATAATTTTAGGCAGTTAAATCTGAAAAGCTAAGAGAATTTATACGCAGCAAGACTACATTTAAAGAATTTCCTCCAGTGATGGTAAATGGCGCCGTAATGAAATTCGTATCTTCATAAAAGAATGAAGAGCATGAGAAAGTGTAAATGTATAATATCATTTGACATATATGCTTATGTAAAAATAATGTGTGTTCATATGTGTAATACATATGTACATTACATAATATATGCATACAACATTCATACATATACAATGACATGAATACATATATGTTACATATATGTACTATATAAACACATAACATACATATAGGAAGGACTATATGCATGTGTATAGGTATGTATAATTACTCATTGTTTAAATAAAAATAATGTAAATATATTGCAGGTTTCTAGCATAAGTAAAAGTAAAGTATATAACAAAAATAAAAAGTTCATAAGAATTGTATAATATTTACTGTTGTAAGGATCTTTTTTATGAAGTAATAAACTATCATTTGAGTACAAAATGTGATAAGTAATAGTTATATAGCATAATCACTAGAGTAATAACTAAATGTAACAAAAGGTAAAAAGACATTCATACAACAGTCAGAAATAAAATTTATTTCAATAGATTCCAAAAATGTATTTGACAAAATGTAATATCTTTTAAAAATAAAACACCACAGCAAATTTGAACAGAATGGCATTTTGTCTATTGTGTAAACGGTATCTATTAAAAAAAAATACATTGCTCCTAAGATTGAAAACAAAGAAATGATGACCATATTACCATTTCTATTCAACGTTGTCCTGAAACGCTATACAGTTCTTTAAGACAAAAACTTGAAATAATAAATATAAAGTTTGGGAAGAAACAAGTGAAGTTATCATTAATTAGAAGGCTGTATGTTAGGCACTGTCTTATGTTTAACTAATGGAGGTCAGAATCAACCTCCCCACCCAAAATTGGTTTGGATTTTGAGACTGATGATGCCACATATGCATCATAGATTAATACATTAATAAANTACACTGCATTGCTGTAGAACACTAGAACTGTGCTACTAGCACCACTAGCGAAACTCCCCACCCCCCACCCTCATGGCTCAAGCCAGTGCAGGATAGTACCGTCTTGCAACCACAGTCATTACAGGAGCACCCTCTACTTGGGGCCAGTAACCCCGCTACTTCCCCAGACTTAAGGCTTGGCCATCTTTCCACTTCATTAACATAAGAAGCTACAGTGCCCTGATCCCTGTGGCTTGAAGCCTGGGATCACAGCAGCTGTGACTCTAGTTCTGCAGTCTGGGAAGCCAGCCATCGAAGGTATATTATTGATTAATTAACATTGAATTAGGGCTACCAGTATGAGAACTCATCTCTTAATGAAGCTTACGTTCTCTTAAGTTTGTTCCATAGGTATATCACAGTCTGCTTGCACTTAGGAACACTAGACAGCACTTCAACACTATNAAATTCCACTGAGGCTGGTGGGTGAAATTGATTAGGAGAAGAGTATTTCAAATTCTGCACTGGAAACTCTCTTAAGGAATTTTATGGTGATAAATGCTAAAGCTTAAGCACCTTCAGGATTTTCCTTGGGGCTCAATGACTTAACATTCTGAGAACTTGGATGAGTGAAGCAAATATTTTTAATCTGTGGAAAGTTCTTCATTCTCTCAAAAATAGTCCCTTGTTAATGGCATTTTTTGCTTGTCAGTGTGTCTGTGCACTCCAGCTTTCCTTTAAAGTGAACTTAATCTTTTCATCAGTGATAATACATGTGCTGTTTCTNTTCCATAGGTATATCACAGTCTGCTTGCACTTAGGAACACTAGACAGCACTTCAACACTATGCTTCAGGACCATTTTAAACAGTGAAATCACCAACAAAGAGAACAAAAACATGAAAAATGTGCTAGTAAATAGACTATGAAAAGGACACTTGTTTAGAGTTTGAGAGCTGAAACAAGGCTCTTGTTCAACCTCAGCTGGAATGTGTGCACCAGGTGACTTAAATTTTTCACCGCTATGTATGCCTGTGACTGATCACAAAAGTGCCCACGAGTATTAATTTTGGGATTACAAATCAACGTTAAAGAGTATGTGAATTTGCAAATTTGTGATCCATGAGTAATGAGAATTGACTCTGTGAAAGATGTGTCTATCGCATTTTTCCTATAGAGTATAGGAGGATGTTCAGGAGGTTGCTCAGTTTTTATTTTTTTCT
>NW_007737132.1:32983-36390 GCF_000696425.1 Galeopterus variegatus
CATTACAATTACACAACTGTTTAAACTATTTAAAAAAATAAAAGTTTGATGTTGATTGTTGACATGGCTTTTAAAGCTTCTTTATATAGACACATACACACACTCGTATATACATTTGTGTGTGTATATATTATATGTGTATATATACTATATTTTTTATATATATATCTCATTTTAAGCCTTGCTCATAACACAATAAGTTGATTAAGAACTGGAATTACAGGGCAATAGAAACTGAATTACATAATGAAATAAGCCTAGTCTCACTCAGGAAAGCATTTAGTTCCTATTCCTTCATTCAGTCTCTTCTTCTCCATAAGATTCCAATAAACTAACAGAAATAATGTACTTAGTTAAGAAATGATATGTATTTCTCATAAGATAAAAATGACAGTCTCATACACAAGTAATAAAATATTTATAATTATTATTTTAGTAGTTCTGATATGTGTCAGCCACATATAAATTTTGTGATTTAGGCTTTCTAAAATTCTAAAATAAAACAGTTAAAATTTCATTAAGAAAGTAAAAACACCTGGGAATCATTTTTTTTGTTTCCCCTCTGAGCTAAACTCTAATGTTGGCTTTTTTATTGGCCAGTCACCGAAATAGATTTTAGTTCGGCAAATTCCACTGAGGCTGGTGGGTGAAATTGATTAGGAGAAGAGTATTTCTAATTCCGCACTGGAAACTCTCTTAAGGAATTTTATGGTGATAAATGCTAAAGCTTAAGCACCTTCAGGATTTTCCCTGGGGCTCAATGACAACATTCTGAGAACTTGGATGAGTGAAGCAAATATTTTTAATCTGTGGAAAGTTCTTCATTCTCTCAAAAATCGTCCCTTGTTAATGGCATTTTTTTTTTCCTTTTTTTTTTTTGTCTTTTTTTGTGTCCGGCAACGGATCACAACCCTCAGTGTCGCGCCCGTACCGGACCGGGACCGGCAACGGGATCGCAACCTAGGTGTTGCTCCCGCGCCTCGCTCAGCCAGTGAGCGGGAACGAGTCTGTATGTGGGATCCGAACCCTCGGAGGGAGCGCCACCATGCTCTCAAGCGGCACACTGTAGCAGTGCGCCACCGGGCCGGCCCTTTGTTAATGGCATTTTTTGCTCGTCAGTGTGTCTGTGCATTCCAGCTTTCCTTTAAAGTGAACTTAATCTTTTCATCAGTGATAATACATGTGCTGTTTCTTTTGAACTGTCTCAGTTCACTTTCATAAGGATTTTCATGCTAGTGAATCTTTTGTATATTTTCACATTCATTAAACACAATATAGCAACAACAACGAAACAACAAATAAAGCAAAACAAAGCCCAATTCCCATAGCTCTTCCTGTTTATTATATATCACCAATTTTCTGTTTATTATTTTCACTAAGGAATATTGTTATTACTGGCTTAAAATATATAATCTTTTACAAAATGTTTTGCAAGTTTTATTAGCTCTATAAACAATTTTAAAACAGTGCTGTAGAAAGTAGCTTTCGTCGGGATTACCTATGAAGCAACCAAGTGCTAAGAATTTGAACATGAACAAATTGCTAAACACCTTCCTTTAAACCAGTGCTTTAAAGTAGTAAAGTTAGATATCAAAAAATCTATAGGCCTGGGAAAAAGGTAATATACGGGTTCAGAATTTTTATGGATTAGGTATTTCTGACTACACAGAAGATAGTGGAGTAGAAGTAGCAGGAGGAACAGCATGTCATTCACCCATTTCCTTACTGTCAAATAATAATTAGTATTAACTAACACACATAAGGAATGACTAAGAAAAAGTGAATTTGCCAATTACTATAAAAGTAGGTATAGCAGCATAGTATCTACCATTTTAGAAGAATTTTATCTCAAAAAACATTAAATAAACCAAAAGCCAGGTGCCTCAAAAATCTTTGCAAAATCTTGGTTCGAATAAGTAGCTTAAAGATGTTGGACTTGGTTATTGTAGGTGAGGAAAGCCCTCCCAAAGATGTCCATGGCTTAACTCCACGAAGCTAGGAATATGATATTTTACATGGTAAAAGGGACTTTGCAGATATAATTAAGGTTAAGAACCTTACAATAGCGAGATTGGCCTGGATTATACAGGGGGGCCCAATCTAATCACAGGAACCCTTAAAAGCATTTGGAAAAGGAGGAGATCAGTGAAATAGAGCAAAAGAGGAATCTGAAGAGACTCAGGAGACAGGAAAGTCAAGGAGATTCCATGCATGAGAAGAGGTTGAAGTGCTATTGCTGGTTCTGAGCTGAAGAAGGCCAAATGTGAGGAAAAGGAACAGTCCTCCAGGAGCTAATTTTTGCCCTTGGCTGACAGCCAGTAAGGAAATGAGGATCTTGTATGTGCATTATTTGATGAATATATCAAGTGTCTGTTGTTTTTATCACTGCTTGAAAGTGTTCTCAAAGAAGTGCAAAGACACATATAAACAAGAGTAAGCAAAAACACTGTAACATCCATACAGGAGAATATAAATCTCAGTCTTTGGGACTAGCCAATGATCCCCAAATTTTCTAGTTCACCACTGCTTTATCTTTCTCGTCTTCCTCATGATATGCTCTATGACTCTTACAACATGTATTTCAAAACAGCCTTAGATTGTTGTTCCTCTCTTTGTCTATTTCCAATTTTCTTTGAATTGTTCTGCCGTCTGCATTACGTAAAACAACAGGGACAACCTGGGAGACCCTCAGTCACTCTGTGCTGTTTGATGAGTGTCAGCTACCATGACTTTCATTCTCTCCTGGATCTCTGCAATGGTTTTCTCTGTTTCTCTATTCATTGTTTTATATTACTTTACATAAAATACTTAAAATATCTCTATGCCTGTTTTAGTTTACTATTGCTGCCATAAACTTAGTTATCAAAAACTTAGATGCTAAAAACTACACTCGCTTATTTCATTTGTTCTAGTTTTATTATGGAAATTATTTTACTCTTTTCCAAGTTACTAGGAAACTTAGAACACACTTCTTCCAGAATCCCTACTGCTGCTCTGAAGTCAGAAACCACACAAACACACAAACATAAGTGGTTTTATATATATATCATATATGTGTATATATGTATTTATATATATGTGTGTGTGTGTGTGTATATATACATATATGTAAGTGTGTGCATATAAGATATATATCCTATAGGGTATTGGGTGCAGAACTTCAAAATTCCCTGTATTTTTCCAATTTATGAGATTTTCTATTTTAAAAGTTTTTTCTTTGGACATTAAATGATAATTTGAATCTTTCTGTCCCTGGATCTCACTCTTTATTTGTTACTAAATGCTTTAGCATTCGTTGTGCATAGCGTTCAGAAAAAGATATATGAATTATTCTATTTCCAAAGTCCCTCAGCATACAGAGAGAATGCAATCTGTTTAGACCCCTCCTCCTAACACTGCTGAATCAT
>NW_007737132.1:36750-37851 GCF_000696425.1 Galeopterus variegatus
ATCTGATCCCATGGACTTGGTGTTATCAGCACCGCACTCTCCTGAATGAGCCATGGGCGGGCCCCTGCATGGTGATTTCTAGGTGAACTTACATAGTGGAAGGGATAGAAGAACAAAAAGGGTCTAGTTAATTCCCTTTAGCCCTTTATAAGATCCCCAATCCCATTCATGAGGGCTGTGCTCTCAAGATTTAATTACTTCCCCCACCTCTTAACATTGTTACATGCTGATTTGGTTCCAGCACATAAATTTTTAGGGCAATTCAGGCTGTAGCAGATAGACAGATAGATAGAGAGATAGATTTGTATAGAGAGACATCTATGTCTATCTCTATCAATTGATCAGTAGACAGAGACTTCTTATAAAGAATTGGTTCACGAGATCATGGGGACTGAGAAGTCCCTAGATCTACAGTTGACACGCTGGAGACCTAGGAGAGCTAATAAGTTCCAGTTAGAAAGCCAAGCAGGCTCAAGAACCAAGAAGTACTGATATTTCAGTTTGAGTTTAAAGGCGGGAAAAGACTGATAATCTGATTGAAGCAGCCTGGCAGGAGGAGTTCCCTCTTACTCATGGGATGGTCAGCCTTTTGTTTCTTTTCAGGACTTCAGCTGATTAGATGATTTACTCAGTCTACTAGTATGAATGTTAACCTCTTCCCAAAACATCCTTATAGACAGACACACCCAGAATAATGTTTGACCAAATATCTGGTGACCCTATGGTTGAGTCAGATTGACACATAAAATTAACCATCATGGTATGTCTATTATAATTATTGTACAGATAACTTCTTATCCAAATTGAAAAAATAGTCCCCTTATATTTATTTTATATCAATATAGTTGGCTTATTTCTATCATTGTTTTTATATTGTCTCTATACTTCTTTTTCAAATCAATCCTATCTTTTGAATTGATTAATATATTTTTCCTTTATATTTCATTTTCCATTAATTATTTAAAAGTTAAACATACCCTGAGTTGTTGTCAAAAATTTAACCTGTATACTTAACATTGATTAAAATTAATGAATGCATTACTTACCTTTCTCCACTAAATATAAACACTTTACAAAACACATTTGAACAACATAATTGTC
>NW_007737132.1:38566-55324 GCF_000696425.1 Galeopterus variegatus
TACAAATGTAATTGCAATATCAGCCTAAATTACCCCATGCTGTTCCGGGTAACTCACATGTGCTGTAGTATACACAGTTAACAAGAATAAAACAATACTGAGTTCAAACATTTCCTAAAGAAGTGAGCTCATGGGGCACAATTTGGATCTGAATTCACAGAGAATACTCATTAAAATCACTGAACATTTTGCACAAGTAAGGATTTTGGTATTGGGCCTGTGGTGTAAATGTTACTATGGCAATAACTATTGTCACTAATCATAACTAGTGCATTTCTGACCTACAGTATTTAATTACACTCACCCACCTAAAAGAGATATACTCAAGATTTATCAGTTAATTTTTCTAAGGCACATTCAATTTTAAAATGCAATGTAAGATCTAATGATTAATATATTGTTTCCCAGTGTACTTTAAAAATACCGGTGTGACAAAATTTTTACATCCCACAGCATCACTTAAAACTTGGCATCTTCATACTAATGCTTTTTTGGTCTTCCTTTCAAGCATTTATCTTTAGAAGAAGAGCTTTGCATTTTCTTGTCCTTTTCCTTATTTCAACTTTGTATTTAATTCCTTTTCACCTCCCACTTTTGTTTATTAAAAGAAAAAACAAGAATACTCTTTTGAAAAATATGGTGGCTTAGTCCACTTTTAAAGAACTAATTAAGAAATTTAACACTCTTGTCATTAAACTTAAGTTTTGACTGAATCTATAAGTGTAGCCTTTTATTCCTCCCAAAAGAAAATTATCTTAGTAAATACTGGTAACACTAAGTCATATATTAAAGAACAGTATGTTTAGAACTTAAATAAAATGCCACTTTAACTGCCTAATAGGAATTAATGTTAAGAAAATTAAACTGTTACACAGAATCTAGCATTTGATTAAGCTTTATACAGTTTAATATATTTGTTCTTGGAAGCTGAATACAGTCAACTTATGAGCATATGCTTATGGATTATCTAAATTAGAAATGATATTACATGTTTTCCTTGTTGTCTATTATGAGACATCTAAGATAAATCATTGCCGATTTCCCAATTTATGGTCAGAAATCCAGAATAAATGTCATAGGTAGATTATAGTAGGCAAAGATGTTCAAGAATTTTAAAAGATTGACAAAACGTAAATCAGAATGTCTTGGTTATTATCAATAGCTCTATGTCCAGCCAACGTAATTCCTTTGGGGAAGTCACTTCGGACCTGTTTTCACAACTGTACAATCAAGTTTGTCTTACAAGCTACTCAATTGTACATTCAAGTTCTACATTCAAGGATTTCAGCTCATGATGTAAAGGAAGACAATGGGAAAACCCAGAGATAGAAAGACAGAGAATGGAAAGAGGAGTCCAAGTACAAAAGTAACATTTACAGGTGACTATGGTCCCTAATCACCAGATCATATGCAAAGGAAGTTAGGAATGTTATTCCATTTGTGCAAGAGGCTGAGAGTGCTACTGCTACAGATGTTCTAGATCTCATTGGATGCAAGAGTGAGTAGCTAAGACCTATTCCAGTGGCTTAAAAAGAAACATTTGAAGAGTTAGAGGTGATTAACAGCCTTGTAAAAGGGAAATCTGGGGGATCTGATTATATTTTAACTGTGTTTTTGCAAACTGTAACGTTATATTTGGAAATAAATCATTAACAACTTGCAATTTTCTCATTTTGTTTCAACAAGTTCAAGGTTTATCTCACTCATTTTAAATAAAAGACTAAATAATGGGTTTATTGGATGATGTATTTATGCTTTACTATATATGTATGTATGTATGTATGTATGTATGTATGTATCTATCTATCTATCTATCTATCTATCTTCTATCTATATTATTATATCTATATAATCTCCAAACTCATAAACCTGTATTCATAAATGATGACTAAACCTGAAAAGGTTAAGCTGTTAGAAATACTCTATCAATGTAGAAATGAAACAAGAATATATTCAAGTGAAAAAAAATATTTGTTAGTAAGTGTTGATTAGAAAACAAACATAATCACTAGCTTTTCTCAATGAGTTAGATATAATTCTTGAATAACTTAAAAACTTATTTGATTTAGGAATATAGCATTATTTATGTTCAAGAAATCTGGAAAGATTTGAAAGTGTCTGCATTCTAGAATTAAGAAAGAATTTATTTATCTGTCTACCCGAACACCCATCCGTCCAACCATCCACACACCCATTCATGCAGCTAGCTGGCATATACTGGTGAGTGTTTGAAAAATAGTTTTCGATGGCTGTGTCTGGGGAGTAATTTGTAGCAATCACCAGTTTCCATGGTCAGTCACTCTATCTGTCATCTGTCTCTCTACCATCTGCCTAGATATATGTAAATAAAATATACTAAACATTTTACTGTAAATTATTAATCATCAGCTCTTTACAAGAGTTTGATTCTGAAAATTACAATATATTTCAAAGCATTACAGCTGGTCTATTTAGTGAAGTTTTTTAGTTTTATGCTCCAGAAGTACATAAAGAACTGCCACTCTACCACCAGGACCAGGAAAAAACAGAAGATGTAATGTGCCATTTGACTGCATTTTCTTAGCATTCTGCATTGAATGCTACCTCCCACACTATCCTAGGTCCTCTAAGACTATTATCACTGTTGTTATGTGTTTTGTGTATATTAACTGGCCACATTATGGTTATGTAACAAATGCTCACAGAATCTGAGCAATATACATTATTAGTATTAAATCACCTGTTTCTAGGTCAGCTTGTAGTTGGCTCAGTTTAACTGATCTTAGCTTGGCATATATCCACTTCTGTGCAAGACTCAGGGGTCATCAGGACTACTTGGGCTCAGCTAACGGTGACTCTGCTCCACATATCTCTCATCCCTATTCCTTGAATCAGTGAGCTAACCTGAGCATGTTCTTCTCATGGCATTGGCAGAGGCATTAGAGAAAGTATGTGGTATTTAACAGGTAGTGTATATCCTAAAAGTTGTTTCTTTTTTCAAGGCTGGGCTGACTATTTATCACCTGTGTTTTTCAATATAAGCAGAGGAATCTGCTTGTCAAAGACCAAAAAGCTCCTGCTCGGTTTATGTGGATTTCATTAAATCTATATATCAGCATTTAGACATCTACTGCACAAACACGGTATATTTTCTCTCTCATTTATATTTTCATTATTGCTCCCAGTTATATTAAATAGCTATAAATAATTAGAATATCTAATATTTCTAATATTTTGTTAATAGTATATTGAAATCATTTTTGTAATGTGGATAACTAGGCAATCTTTATAGTTTGAAATACTCTTTGATTTCTTTGTTAGCAACTATATCATTTTCTAATAATTATTCTTTACTTTCTTTCTTTCCACTTAATGTATCTTTGATTTCTCGCCCTTGCAGTCTATGTTGGCTGAGATATCTGCTATAATATTCAATAGAAGTGGAAGTGGTAAGTAGTCCTCTCTTGTTTCAAGACTCGAAGGAAAATAATTCAGTAAGTCAAAATTAAGTATGATGTTTGTAGTAGATTTTTAAAAAATGATTTATTATAACTTCACTGTATGAAAGTATAAGGTACTTATGGTATAGTCTACAAATTTCATTGTACATCCTAATGAATTATTACAATGTGAACGCATTTGTATACCAACCTAACAATTCAAGATAAATGATATTTCCAGTTTATGAAAAGCCTTCTTTATGCTACATTTCAATCTTTACACCTCCCTAAACTTAACAAATTTTCTGAGTCCTATCACCATGTATTTATTGTGTCTGTTGTTGACATTTATGTCATGAAATCATGCACTATACTCATATTTGTTTTTTTTCTGCTTTTCTCAATATTGTGTCTCTGTGAGTCATCAGTGTTTTTGTAAAAAGTCATATTTCACTTTTTTCCTTTTTAGTGTAGTATTTCATAATAAATATATCACACTTTATCTATTCCACTGTTAATTTTAATGGTAACTTAGGTTGTTTTCAGCTTGAGACTATAGCAAAAACAAATTAAAATGCTGTTATAGGATTTCCACTTCTTCAACGATGGAGAAGGCATCCTTTTTCCTATGCCTTCTGCTAAGAACAACTAAAATCCTTGGTCAGTTTAAGTAAAACAAACTCAAGAAGACTCTGAAGGCAAGAAGAGGAAGAAAGGCTAAAGACTTTGGAATTCAAGGAATACCACAGAGGTGTGTTCTCTTGGAATTATTTTTGCTTCATGTACTCAAATTTAGAGATGAAGAAACTGACAACTCAGAAGCATCTACTGCAGACCAAAAAGTCTCAATGACAGTATATTCTCTAGCTAAAAGTTGAAGAAAGGGGTAGCCTAACAGGGCAGAAAACATTTAGATAAAAACTGCTCTACTTCAGAATAATGTAAAGCATTTAAAACAGCAATTATCCAATTATTTAATGCTTAACAAACTAATTAGTGACAACGATTGTTTACAAAATAATGTGGTATCTAACCAAATACAAATTGTAATTTCCATTTGCACACATCGTATATTGTAATATAAATTATTGATATTAAATTTATTTATTGTCTTCATCAGGTCCCTATTGATGATATACTCTAGTGTCCAACAGAAACACACTCTTGGATCCATGAAAAGCTAAGCCTGAGAGAAAAAAATTGAGATAATGATAATAATAATACACAATATTTAAATAGCATGAGCAGCAAAGAGAAGTCTACCAGGAGAAAAGCTGATGTATAACTGTAGTTCTACATGTTCTTTTTGAGGACTCAAGCAAAACATTATTTCTGTACTGGCATGCATGCCTATTGATTATTGTACAGTGTTTTTCAAACATTGTATTTTGGTGAAAAAACAAGTTTTTATAGAAATTATTTTGATACTGAGGGTTCCAACAAGTTTTCATAGAAATTATTTTGATACTGAGGGTTTCAATAGCAATAGGTAGATGTATTTTGGGGAAGGTAACTTTATGGAAGTAATTCGTTTCATCATCTTTACCAGAAATATTAGTCAGCCTTACACTCTAATTATGACCAAGTGAAAAATGGTTAATGAACAGTTAATATAATCAAATGCATTTGCATTTGTAGTCCTTAATACCTGACTTGTATTCACTGAATTAGTTTGACCAGGTAAGTCAAACTAATTCTAATTTGTGTACAAACTAAAAAGTATAATAGGCTTATGGTATAATTGAAAGAATTCTAACTCCAGAGTTTTAAAAAAATAGATTTATTTTTTAACATAAGACTTCCAATTTGAAAAGTCTTTTAAATTCTTGGAGCTTCTGTTTCTTTAATGTTGGCAAAGTCATTTCTGAAACTCACAGAATTTTCATGGTGATGAGATAAAATGAGGTAGAAAGTACTTTATACTAGAAAATGCTAGATAAGTATAACATACTAGTTAGAATGAAGACAGACTACTTCCAGTCATACATGAGGTGTGAGCTTTATGTTTTCTTATGTTACTGACAAAGCCACTCTCTGCCTTAAGCCATAATGCACACCAGCAATGAAGATGAAATTTTAACTAATTTGGAAAAGAAAAAATCATGCATACCTAACATGTGTCTTGTTGGGAAACATAAGCATTCCATTTATTTTGCATGTTTTTATGAATTTCATTTAGAAAAAATCAGTTATAAAATATTTGAAAGTTGCAGTGTCTTAGCACTGCATTAGTCAGAGTTGAATTACAAGCAATTATAATTTGGTAAATTAGAAGGCTTTTTGATTTTTCTTTTTTATATTAACTCCAAATCTTCTTAACCATGAGATGTTCTCTGACAGTGTTTAAGCTAATACCTAATCACCTAACCATACATACAAAATTTTTATAAAGAGATGGAGATGCATTCTGTATAATACTTTTATTTATGCCTTTATTATTTGGATTATCCTTTTTATGTTTTTCTTAAAACGAATATGAATTTTCAGTTTTATTATCTTTTATGTATACTCAAAAAAAAACTTATGGTAATTCTAGTCAGTTAACTATAACATATATGACTTGTCATAGTTCTGAAATCCTTCATAAAATTTGTCCTGAGCTAGCAAGATGGAGATTATGTTTTAGTACATTCATTTGATTTTAGAAGCCCATCTTTTTCTTGCTTGGAGCCTGATGACAGATATATAGAATCACATTTTTCAAATATGACTTTAAGGATGGCAGCAAAAGAAAGCCTCTTAAGTCCATCTACCTAACAGGCTAACCCTTAATTGAAAATTCCTCTACATTGGAATTCAGAAGTTTCATTATTGCTCCTGGGTCAACAGCAGTGCTATTCTATTGTACTAGAATTTCCTCTATAATTTTATACAGAACAGATTACTGTAATTATGTCTCATACCAAATCTCTATAATTTAAAATAGATTTATGGTTCTGTAAATGAGAAACTAACATACGGGTGCTTTAATGGCTGCTGTCTTTTGTAATGGGTTGTTATGTTCTTACTTAAATTGTTAAAGA
The DNA here is from genome assembly GCF_000696425.1 of Galeopterus variegatus. Classification (NCBI taxonomy): domain Eukaryota; kingdom Metazoa; phylum Chordata; class Mammalia; order Dermoptera; family Cynocephalidae; genus Galeopterus; species Galeopterus variegatus. The sequence continues at coordinate 45,009 of NW_007737132.1, forward strand.
TCAGGTTATAATGGTTATAGCTTCTATTTCATGTAATGCTAATTTTGGCACCAGTGAAGTTATCTATTTAATTGTATTTTTAATACTGAATGATTAGATTGATAAAAATTAGTTTGTTACATTTACTCATTATAGGGGAAGGTGGTAAGAGACAAAAAATAAGGTCATCATGTTGGTCATGATAAATATTATTTGCCAGGTATTTTTAGCATTTCTTACCTCCCAGTCATAGAAGATTTCTTGGCTCCAAGTCATAGAATAAAATTTCTTTCTCCAGGCCCTTGTACTTGAATGGCATTAAAGGTTTGCTTTGGCAGATAGTTTGTGAGTGGAACTGAAGTGTTTCATTTTCAGGCTGGATATTTGAATTGCCAGTGTGAGACACTCCAGTACTCTTATTTTACCACCATACTTACTTACAAGCCTTGCTTCCAAGGTAAGATGTGTATCAGAGTCTCCAGTAGACCTCATATGGCGTGCAGTGCTATGAAGAAAGTAAACTTTGTTTTAAGCAGGTAAGATTTTAAGATTATTTGTTATCTCAACATAAACTAACCCATTTTGTCTGATTAATTCTAGCAAATGTCTTAACAAAAACACCCTGCAATACACGTGCGAGAAAAATGGAGTTAGTTTAGTCAGGCTCCCTCACCTCATATACAGCTGGGTGTGATTTAGCACATCCGTTTTTAAAAAGTTATGTAAGAATATGTCAGTGTGCATGTACGACCATATACTCCTTGGCTCGTTGCTGCTATTGTGTACTTTTGGAATAAAAGGCAGTGGCTCTGAACTGCTGGCTAGCAGAGCTCACATCGGAATAAAACATGTTTATCCTGTTATTGGCTACCAGAGTCTTTTTCAACTACCTCACTCATGCGACGTGTAGAGGATGGGACAGAGGAGTCTGTGACTCAGCCCAACAACCCGGCATTGGCTGGGAGCTTGGCAGTGTGCAGTGCAGGATATTCTTGTTGGAAAACAGAAGGATAGTTATCTATGTTATGTCCTTAAGAAATATTTGTTCAGATGTCACCTGTAATAACACAGAAGAGAAATAACAACGTCAATGAACTTCTACCTACATCGGAAGAGACTGAAAAACAGAAAGTTAATTGTATGTACTGATTGACATTAACTGAGCCTTAAAAGGAATTACAAGCTTTAGACGAGTTCTCCAGAGATTAATGAGAAAAATAAGTTCCAATATCAGAAAAGTAAAGCTAATAGAAAGAGTCTAGAAGTTATGAAACATTTAAAGTTTGGAAGATAAAACAGTTTCCAACTTGTAAAATATAAAATTGAGAAGTGTTTTGACATACTCCATTTGTTTCTTTTTTCTTTTTTTGTTTGTGCTTCTGGGGTATTTTTCATAAAGTTTTTGCTTAGACCTACATCCTGAAGTATTTCCCCTATGTTTTCTTCTATGAGTTATATAGTTTCAGGTCTCATACTTAGGCCTTTAATCCATTTGAGTTGATTTTTGGTATATGGCAAGAGGTATGGGTCTACATTCATTCTCCTACATATGGATATCCAGTTTTCCCAGAACCATTTACTGAGGAGGCTGTCCTTATCCCAATGTATGTCCTTGGTGCCTTCATCAAAGATCAGTTGGCTGTAAGTATCCGGGTTGATTTCTGGGTTCTCTCTTCTGTTCGATTGGTCCATTCATTTCTATTCCAGTCCCATACTGTTTTGGTTACTATAGCTTTGTAATATAGTTTGAAGTCAGGTAGTGTAATGCCTCCAGCTTTATTTATTTATTTTTTTTGCTCAGGACTGCTTTGGTTATTTGAGGTCTTCTGTTGTTCCACATGAATGTTAGGATTGTTTTTTTTCCATTTCTGTAAAGAATGTCATTGGTATTTTGAAGAGATTGCATTGAATCTGTAGACCACTTTGGGTAGTATGGATTTTCACATTATTATCCTCTTCAATTTCTTTCAGTGTTGTGTTGTAGTTCCCATTGTACAGATTTTTTTACTTCCTTGGTTATATTTATTCCTAGTTGTTTTAGTTTTTTGGTAGCTATTGTAAATGGGCTTCCTTTCTTGATTTCTTTTTCTACTTGTTCATTGTTGGCATATAAGGCCACTACTGATTTTTTAAATATTGAATGTATATCCTGCAGCTTTTTGGAATTTGTTTATGAGCTCTAGGAATTTTTTGGTAGATGTCATTTTTTTTTTCTATATAAAGGATAATATCATCTGTGAATAGTGACAGCTCTGGCTAATACTTACAACACTATTTTGAATAGGAGTTGCGAGAGTGGGCATCGTTGTCTTGTTCCTATTCTTAAAGGGAAACTTTTCAGTTATTCCCTATTCAGGGTGATGTTGGCAGTGGGTTTTTCATATATGGCTTTTAATATGTTGAGATACTTTCCTTCTGTACCTAATTTGTTGAGGGTCTTTATCAGGAAGCAATGTTGAATTTTGTCAAATGCTTTTTCTGCGTCTGTTGAGATAATCATATGGTTTTTGGCCTTACATTTGCTGATGTGATGTATCAGATTTGTTGATTTGCATATGTTGAACCATCCTTGCATCCCTGGGATGAATTCTACTTGATCATGGTGTATAATCTTTTTGACGTGCTTTTGTATTCTGTTGCATTTTATAGAAGATTTTTGCATCTATGTTCATCAAGGATATTGGCTTGTAGCTTTCTTTTTTTTCTTGTATTTTGTCTGATTTTGGTGTCATGGTGATGCTAGCCTCATAGAATGAGTTTGGGAGAATGGCTTCTGTTTCAATTTTTTGGAATAGTTAGAAAAGGATTGGTGTTGATTCTTCCTTAAAGGTTTGGTGAATTTCAGCAGTGAAGCCATCTAGTCCTGGGCTTTTCTTTGTTGAGAGACTGCTGTTTACTGTATCAATCTCATCGCATGTTATTGGTCTGTTCAGGTTTTGTATTTCTTCTTAGTTCAGTCTTGGTAGTTTGTATGTATCCAGAAATTTATCTATTTCCTCCAGATTTTCAAATTTGTTGGCATACAGTTGTTCACAGTAGTTTCTAATAATTCTTTGTATTACTATGGTATCACTTGAAATGTCTACTTTTTCATTTCTGATTTTTGTTATTTGAGTCTTTTCTCTTCTTTTTCTAGTTAGTGTGGCCAATGGCTTGTCTGTTTTGTTTATCCTCTAAAAAAGCCAACTTTTTGTTGCTGTTGCTGATTTTTTGTATTGTTCATTTCTTCTCTGTTTTATTTAGTTCTGCTCTAATCTTAATTATTTCTTTTTGTCTACTACTTTGGGGATTAGATTGTTCTTGTTTTTCTAGTTTTTTTGAGATTTAACATTAGTTTGTTTATTTGAAATCTTTCTATTCTTTTGGCGTAAGCGTTTATCACAATAAACTTCCCTCTTACTACTGCTTTTGTAGTTATCCAATAGGTTTTGGTAATGTGTGCTTGTATTTTCATTTGTTTCAAGGAATTTTTTGATTTTGTGCTTTATTTCTTCCTTGACCCATTGGTCATTCAGGAGCATGTTGTTTCATTTCAATGAATTTGTATAGTTTCCAAAGTATTGTTTGTTGTTAATTTCTAGTCTTATTCCATTGTGGTGGGAAAATATTCTTGATATGATTTCAAAATTTTAAGATTTAGTTGAGACTTAATTTGTGGCCTAACATATGGTGTATCCTAGATGGTTAGCTCACTTGGGAGAACATAGTGCTGGTAACACCAAGGTCATGGGTTCGGCCCCCAGTACCGGACTCCTGAGACCACCAAAAAAAAAAAAAAGAAAAAAAAGAATGCTTTTGTTCATTTTTAGTTATTTGCTGCATATATTATTAGTTATTTGTTATATGTATTTAGAGTAAATCTTAAATTACAGGTGCTTGTTATATTACTAATAATGCTAGCTGCTGAAATAAACAAACCCCCAAAATCAACAGGATTCAAATATTATAAAGCTTATTTTTTATTCACATAAATTCTAAACTTTGTGTTTCTGATAAGGGTAGGTCTGTCTTCCAAGCAGTGATTAAAGAACCTGGATCTTTTCTTCTTGCAGCTTTCTTTTTTAACACCCAGGCAAGAGAAGGAAAAATAATTGTAAGTCATTATGTGTGGAAAGATTTTATGCATCAAACCTTGCATAACAATGAAGGCTAACATTCTACCAGACAGATTTCAGTCACATGACCACATGAAACTGCAAAAATAAAATAAAATAAAATAAAAAGCTGGGAAATACAGTTATTCTTCTAAAAAGAAGAAACAATTGGTTTGATGAAAAGCCTGCCAATATGCCTCACATAATGATTCTACTACAATCATTTATTCACTCTACAGCCAGAATGAGAATAGAAGAAATGCAAATCCATGCATGGAACTCTCTAAATATAAAATCTTTACTTGCATTTCATTGCCTTCTACACAAAGTCTAAATTCAATAACATTATATAGAAAATCCATTAAGGTCAGGGTTCTTCCAATTTCTTTAACCTCAATTCCATGGATTTCATGCATAATAATCTTCACCCATATAAAACTAATTATAATTCCACAAATTTGCAATATATATCCTTAAACTTTGCCTAATGCATATATTATTATTTCTATCAGAAATGACTTGATGCTCCATCTCACCTAACTCCTATTTATTCTTCATATTTAATTCAGAATCACCTAATCTTACAAATTTGCATATATTATATTATTTTTCTATTTTCAGCATACAATTTATGTTTATATCATATCACACAACTTCCTGTATGATGAAACCAGAATGATTACCTTATGAATGACCCAAATTTTCTCTTGTTGACCCTTAAAGAAGAATGTCAGTTTATGTCTTCACTTACTTTCTCTTATTCTGCTCTGAGATAGAATTTCACCACCCAAGAATGAGTCTTCAGTTTTTTATGAATACAATTAGAAATATGTGGAAGAATTAGGCAGAAATAATGCCAATTAGACAGATGCTCCCAAGAATATCAGAGAGAAAGGAAGGTAAGCCCATTGTTCAAATGTCAGTAGATGATAGGCTGATGATGCATTATGTAATGAAATCAGCAAATTTGGAAGGATAGGGAGGATATGGGGGAGATGGAAATAACGAACCTAATGAATGTGGAAAGAGAAACACTGAAGAAACTAAGGCATTAGAAAAGAAGATATTGTTGTTCCCATGTTCTTGGAAGTTTCTTCATGAATAGAAAGGGAGTAAATATCAGAATTCATGATAGTATTATGCTCCTTTGATAGGGAATACACTCTGCACCAGGCCTACACATGGAATCCTGTTGGAAAAACAGAAGAGTATTGGAAGAACACTTCTAGTCTTGTCTTCTCTGGTCATGACTTTATTTTCCCCACAGAAGAACTGATACATAGTTTTTGAGATTAAGACCAAGCACTCTGAAGGCAAAGCTCAGGCGTTTTAATTCTCTGACTGGGAAAATCTGTTTGCAGATAATGTGGTTTCTTTCTGCCCTTGGTATCCATTCAGTGAGTACAATGAAGACTCAGGAGGAAATTCTAAATTCCTTTTCCACTCTGCCTGGGAGCATAAAGGAGATATATTAGAAAGCTTAATTTTCTTTGGATTCAAGCAAGATTCTCCAATCTAGCTTTAAATGTAATATAATTGATCTTTGGCTAATTTCAATGTATATTTTTCATTTGGACTAGAAATGGTGGGGTACAATTTATGATGAATTATTTTCCTCAACAAAGTTTAATCCCAGAGTTTTATATCATTAATTATAACTGTGGAGGGACTTTCTACTTTTAATCTGATTGTAAAGCCTTCCTCTATTTCTGAATCTTATGGAGCTAATTTTATAATACATCTCTAATAGCCTTACACCGTTAATCTAAGAAGTTCAAACTTTGTATGGATAAAAAGTCCCTTTTTAATGCTAGGCTGAGAAAAATGGACATGGCCTGCTAGACTGAGAAAACCATGTGGCTGAATTATAATTTTTGTTCTTGCAGGCAAATTTCCTCTCTCTCATATTAATAGAATTTGTTATAAGAACTATTACTTGCAATGTTTTCTGTAATATAGTACACAATGTTAATTTTAATTCCTAGGAACTATCTATTATCATAGCTTAAAATTTGTGTCTTCCAAGCAGTGATTAAAGAACCTGGATGTTTTCTTCTTGCAGCTTTCTTTTTTAACACCCAGGCAAGAGAAGGAAATATAATTGTACATAATTATGTGTGGAAAGATTTTATGCATCAAACCTTGCATAATAATGAAGGCTAACATTCTACCAGACATATTTCAGTCACATGAACACATGAAACGGAAAAAAAAAAAAAAGCCAGGAAATACAGTTGTGCTTCCAGAAAGAAGAAACAATTGGTTTTATGAAAAGCCTGCCAATATGCATCACATAATTATTCTACTACAATCAATTATTCACTCTACTGCCAGAATGAGAATATCAAAAATGCAAATCAATGCATGGAACTCTCTAAATATAAAATCTTTACTAGCATTTCTTTGCCTTCTATATAAAGTCTGAATTCAATAACATTATATAGAAAATCCATTAAGGTCAGTGTTCTTGCAATTTCTTTAACATCAGTTCCATGGATTTCATGCATACTAAGCTTCACCCATATAAAACTAATTAAAATTCCACTAATTTGCAATATATATACTTAAACTTTGCCTAATGCATTTATTACTATTTCTATCAGAAATGACTTGATGCTCCATCTCACCTAACTCCTATTTATTCTTCATATTTAATTCAGAATCACCTAATCTTACAAATTTGTATAGATTATATTCTTTTTCTATTTTCAGCATACAATTTATGTTTATATCATATCACACAACTTCCTGTATGATGAAACAAAAATGATTACCTTATGAATGACCGAAATATTCTCCTGTTGACCATTAAAGAAGAATGTCAGTTTATGTCTTCACTTACTTTCCCTTATTCTGCTCTGAGATAGAATTTCACCACCCAAGAATGAGTCTTCAGGTTTTTATGAATACAATTAGAAATATGTGGAAGAATTAGGCAGAAATAATGCCAATTAGACAGATGCTCCCAAGAATATCAGAGAGAAAGGAAGGTAAGTAAGCCCATTGTTCAAATGTCAGTAGATGATAGGCTGATGATGCATTATGTAATGAAATCAGCAAATTTGGAAGGATAGGGAGGATATGGGGGAGATGGAAATAACGAACCTAATGAATGTGGAAAGAGAAACACTGAAGAAACTAAGGCATTAGAAAAGAAGATATTGTTGTTCCCATGTTCTTGGAAGTTTCTTCATGAATAGAAAGGGAGTAAATATCAGAATTCATGATAGTATTATGCTCCTTTAATAAGGAATACACTCTGCACCAGGCCTACACATGGAATCCTGTTGGAAAAACAGAAGAGTATTGGAAGAGCACTTCTAGCCTTGCCTTCTCTGGTCATGACTTTATTTTCCCCACAGAAGAACGGATACATAGTTGTTGAGATTAAGACCAAGCACTCTGAAGGCAAAGCTCAGGTGTTTTAATTCTCTGACTGGGAAAATCTGTTTGCAGATAATGTGGTTTCTTTCTGCCCTTGGTATCCATTCAGTGAGTACAATGAAGACTCAGGAGGAAATTCTAAATTCCTTTTCCACTTTGCCTGGGAGCATTAAGGAGAGGTAGTAGAAAGCTTAATTTTCTTTGGATTCAAGCAAGATTCTCCAATCTAGCTTTAAATGTAATATAATTGATCTTTGGCTAATTTCAATGTATATTTTTCATTTGGACTAGAAATGATGGGGTACAATTTATGATGAATTATTTTCCTCAACAAATTTTAATCCCAGAGTTTTATATCATTAATTATAACTGTGGAGGGACTTTCTACTTTTAATCTGATTGTAAAGCCTTCCTCTATTTCTAAATCGTATGGAGCTAATTTTATAATACATCTCTAATAGCCTTACACCTTTAATCTAAGAAGTTCAAACTTTGTATGGATAAAAAGTCCCTTTTTAATGCTAGGCTGAGAAAAATGGACATGGCCTGCTAGACTGAGAAAACCATGTGGCTGAATTATAATTTTTGTTCTTGCAGGCAAATTTCCTCTCTCTCATATTAATAGAATTTGTTATAAGAACTATTACTTGCAATGTTTTCTGTAATATAGTACACAATGTTAATTTTAATTCCTAGGAACTATCTATTATCATAGCTTAAAATTTGTGTCTTCCAAGCAGTGATTAAAGAACCTGGATGTTTTCTTCTTGCAGCTTTCTTTTTTAACACCCAAGCAAGAGAAGGAAAAATAATTGTACGTAATTATGTGTGGAAAGATTTTATGCATCAAACCTAGCATAACAATGAAGGCTAACATTCTACCAGACAGATTTCAGTCACATGAACACATGAAACAGCAAAAAAAAAAAAAAAAAGCCGGGAAATACAGTTGTGTTTCCAGAAGGAAGAAACAATTGGTTTTATGAAAATCCTGCCAATATGCATCACATAATTATTCTACTACAATTATTCACTCTATAGCCAGAATGAGAATATCAAAAATGCAAATCCATCCATGGAACTCTCTAAATATAAAATCTTTACTAGCATTTCATTGCCTTCTATATAAAGTCTAAATTCAATAACATTATATAGAAAATCCATTAAGGTCAGTGTTCTTCCAATTTCTTTAACCTCAGTTCCATGGATTTCATGCATACTAAGCTTCACCCATATAAAACTAATTAAAATTCCACAAATTTGCAATATATATCCTTAAACTTTGCCTAATGCATATATTATTATTTCTATCAGAAATGACTTGATGCTCCATCTCACCTAACTCCTATTTATTCTTCATATTTAATTCAGAATCACCTAATCTTACAAATTTGTATATATTATATTCTTTTTCTATTTTCAGCATACTATTTATGTTTATATCATATCACACAACTTCCTGTATGATGAAACAAAAATGATTACCTTATGAATGACCGAAATATTCTCCTGTTGACCATTAAAGAAGAATGTCAGTTTATGTCTTCACTTACTTTCCCTTATTCTGCTCTGAGATAGAATTTCACCACCCAAGAATGAGTCTTCAGGTTTTTATGAATACAATTAGAAATATGTGGAAGAATTAGGCAGAAATAATGCCAATTAGACAGATGCTCCCAAGAATATCAGAGAGAAAGGAAGGTAAGTAAGCCCATTGTTCAAATGTCAGTAGATGATAGGCTGATGATGCATTATGTAATGAAATCAGCAAATTTGGAAGGATAGGGAGGATATGGGGGAGATGGAAATAACGAACCTAATGAATGTGGAAAGAGAAACACTGAAGAAACTAAGGCATTAGAAAAGAAGATATTGTTGTTCCCATGTTCTTGGAAGTTTCTTCATGAATAGAAAGGGAGTAAATATCAGAATTCATGATAGTATTATGCTCCTTTAATAAGGAATACACTCTGCACCAGGCCTACACATGGAATCCTGTTGGAAAAACAGAAGAGTATTGGAAGAGCACTTCTAGCCTTGCCTTCTCTGGTCATGACTGAACTTAGCGACAACCAGCAAATTCTTCTGTCCCCTTAATTAGTATTTCTGTGATATTTTACAAATGCTTGACACATTACAGAAGCTAGTGCATTCTCCTCTGAAAGAATATCACCCCAGTTCAAAGCCCAGGAAAGTTTTAGCAAGTGCCCTGTCATTTTGTGTCAGAGACTATCTGAGTTTACCGCCTATCTGAACTATCACCTATGTATATATCTGTATTGCCATCTGGGTGAGGTGGGATCCAGCTTCAGAACCTGCTCTTAGTGTCTGATATTAATTGGCATGGATTACGCTTCTTGAGAAACAAGCTCTGAGATGGAGATGAGTGTGCAGGAGAGTTATAAGGGAGTGCTTTTGGAATAACCACCTTAGGAAGAGAAGGAAGGAAGCAGGATTGGGCTGAGAGGGAAAGTTACAACAAACCTACGGTTACTAGAGGTGAGAAAAGGGGACAGGAAGGGAGAATAGGGAGAAATTGAGTAAGGGACACAAAGAATAATTACAAATTGTAATGATGCCCATGCTAATACTATTGGTTTGATCATCACATACTATACACAAATAATGACAGTCAACATTGTAGCCCCAAAATATGTACAATCAATTATGCTTCAATAGAAAAAAATATATATATATAGTCTCAACAGAAGAGCCAAGCCAACCCTTCTGATACTGGGATAGGCCTTTATACCCTCACACAAGAAGTGATTATACATGACCAGCCCTGGATTGAGGCAGTCTTGTAGTGATGACTCTTCAGCTGAATCAATTCTTAAATCTCTGACAGCTGAGAGTTTT
>NW_007737132.1:55334-56623 GCF_000696425.1 Galeopterus variegatus
TTTCTATTTACTGTAATTCCACTTGTTTTAATTTGTTTAATAATTTTTGTGTATACATTATGGTGGTATGCCACATCATCAAAAAAAAAAACTAAAAGGATCATGATATGTTAAATGGTATTTGAAATGTATTTTGAAGAGAATTTAATAATATATATAATTCTACCTAAATGCAGTCCCATTTTAAAAAAAAAAGAGCTATAAAAGTCTTACGTCAACATCAAAGGGAAAACCGAGCACTGGTGGCAGTTGAATAGTGCTATATTCAGTAAAAGCCAAAGGTTAATTTAAGAAGAAAGATAAAATGAAAGAACCCTATAATAGTAAACTTTGATAACATTGCTAATGTAGAATGAAGCTTCTAAATACAGGGTTTAGCCGCTGCTCGATTGACAATTGTTGGAAAATTAATATGTACAGAATAAGAAAGGTTAAAGCTGCTTAATATTTTTAATATGCTCTGCCATATATAAGTGCCACACCCATTATTATACTAAAGAAAAGGTAAGATTTTGGATTATGCTCAGATGTTGGAATACTTCTTGAGCAGCTGCTATATACCATAACCTTAGTACGGAAGTCAGTGAGAAAACTGTGAACAGATCCAAGCAAAATTTTGTTTTTTATGTTCTCTAAATGTCAGTTCTCATAAATATATTAATTACAATAATTAAAATGAAATACTGAAATACTTACACTATAAAATAAATAGTAAAAACAATCATACCTTTCTCGATTAACTACTCTTGACATATACAAAATTTTGCAAGTAGGAATTATGCTATATAAAAGATTTCATGCATCCTAGATGTCAAACACTTCCAGAGAGTCAAAGTTGGTTTATAAGTAAAAAGTGACAGCCTCAGGTATCGCTCTGCTATAAATGAGCAATTAAAAACAAATTACAGTAAAAAAATTAATTTACTCTTCATGTCTCACAGTGATTTGACAGATAGAAAAAAAAAATACTAACCCGATATATGTGTAAATGTATATGTACTAATACACGTATGTGCATATGTATATATGTATATGGGTGTATATACAAACATTTATATACATGTGTATATNCATCCTTGCATACCTGGGATGAATTCTACTTGATCATGGTGTATAATCTTTTTGATGTGCTATTGTATTCTGTTTGCATTTTATAGAAGATTTTTGCATCTATGTTCATCAAGGATATTGGCTTGTACCTTTCTTTTTTTTCTTGTATTTTGTCTTATTTTGGTGTCATGGTGATGCTGGCCTCATAGAATGAGTTTGGGAGAATGGTTTCTGTTTCA
>NW_007737133.1:0-1689 GCF_000696425.1 Galeopterus variegatus
TGATGAATATGATGCAAAAATCCTCAGTAAAATACTAGCTAACAGAATACAGCAACACATACAGAAATTATGCACCATGACCAAGTGGGATTCATCCTAGGGATGCAAGGTTGGTTCAACATATGCAAATCAATAGATGTGATATACCACATTAATAAAAGCAAATACAAAACCACATGATCGTCTCTATTGACACTGAAAAAGCATTTGACAAAATTCAACATCCTTTCATGATAAAAACTCTCTACAAGTTAGGCATAGACGGAACGTATCTCAACATAATTAAGGCCATATATGATAAGCCCACTGCCAATATCACCTTGAAAACAGGATAACATCCTTAAAAATGGGAACTAGACAAGGATGTCCATTCTCACCACTCNCCATGAAACTTTCAAGTTTCTTCTTGAAACTAATGAAAATAATGACACATCATACTAATACCTGTGGGATACTGCAAAAGCAGTATTAAGGGGGAAATTTATTGCATTAAATGCTTACTTCAGAAGAATAAAAAGATGGCAAATAAATAATCTAACACTTCACCTTAACGATCTAGAAAAACAAGAACAGTCCAAACCTAAAGTTAGTAAATGGAAAGAAATAATTAAGATCAGAGCAGAACTAAATGAAATAGAAACATGAAAAACAATACAAAAGATCAATGAAACAAAAAGCTGGTTTTTTGAAAAGATAAATAAAATTGACAAACCTTTAGCAAGACTAACTAAGAAAAGAAGAGAGAAGACCCAAATAACAAAAATTAGAAATGAAGAAGGTGATATTACAACTGACACCTCAGAAATACAAGGAATCACTAGAGACTACTATAAATAAATATATGCCAACAAATTTGACAATCTGGAGGAAATGGATAAATTTCTGGATGCATACAAATTACCAAAACTGAGCCAAGAAGATCAAGAAGTCTCTGAACAGACCAATAACAATAAAAGAGATTGAAGCCATTATCAGAAGTCTCCCAACAAAGAAAAGCCCAAGACCAGATGGATTCATAGCAGAATTCTACCATTCAAAGAGCAATTGACACTGATTCTTTACAAACTATTCCAAAAGATTGAAACAGAGGCCATTCTCCCAAACTCATTCTATGAAGCAAACAACACCAGGTAAAGATACAACTGATACCAAAACCAGGTAAAGATACAACTATAAAAGAGAAGTACAGGCTGATATCCTTGATGAACATAGATGCAAAAATCCTCAATAAAACACTAGCTAACAGAATACAGCAACACATATGTAAAATTATACACCATGATCAAGTGGGATTCACCCCAGGGATGCAAGGTTGGTTCAACATTCACAAATCAATATATGTGATACACCATATCAATAAAATCAAACACAAGGACCATATGATCATCTCTATAGAAGCTGAAAAAGCATTTGATAATATTCAACACTCGTTCATGATAAAGACTCTCTATAAGTTAGGTATAGATGGAAAGTATCTCAACATAATTAAAGCTATATATGATAAACCCACTGCCAGTATAATCCTGAATGGGGAAAAGCTGAGAGCTTTTCCTTTAAGAACAGGAACTAGACAAGGATGCCCACTCTCACCACTCCTATTCAACATAGTATTGGAAGTACTAGCCAGAGCAGTCAGAGAAGAGAAGGAAATAAACGGCATCCAGATTGGAAAAGATGAAGTCAAACTGT
>NW_007737133.1:2439-4585 GCF_000696425.1 Galeopterus variegatus
CCCTTTTTGCAGATGTCATGATCCTATGTATTGAACAGCCAGAAGCTTCTATTAAAAAACTCCTAGATTTGATAAATGATTTCAGGAAAGTTGAAGGATACAAAATTAATACACAAATATCAGTTGCATTTGTATACTACAACACTGAACATGCAGAAAAAAATTCAAGAAAGCTGGCCCATTTACAATAACCACCAAAAAAATAAAATATTTAGGAATAAAGCTGACCAAAGATACGAAAAATCTCTACGAAGAAAACTACATACCACTGTTGAGAGAAATTAAAGAGGACACAAGAAGATGGAAAGATATCCCATGCTCTTAGATTGGAAGAATTAACATTGTGAAAATGTCCATATTACCCAAAATGATCTACAGATTCAATGCAATCCCCATCAAAATTCCAATAACATTTTTCTGAGATGGAAAAAGGTATCCAAACATTTATATGGAACAACAAAAGACCATGCATAGCTAAAGCAATCCTGAGCAAAAAAAATAAAGCTGGAGGCATAACACTACCTGACTTTAAACTATACTACAAAGCTATAATAACCAAAACAGCATGGTACTGGCATAAAAATAGACATACAGACCAATGGAATAGAATAGAGAACCCAGAAATCAGTCCACACACCTACAGCCATCTGATCTTTCACAAAGGCAGAAAAGCTACATACTGGGGAAGAGATTGCCTTTTCAATGAGTGGTGCTGGGAAAACTGGATACTCATATGTAAGAGAATGAAACTAGGCCCATATCTTTCACTGTATACCAAAATCAACTTGAAATGGATTAAAGAATTAAATATACATCCTGAAACAATAAAGCTTCATAAAGAAAACATAGGGGAAACACTCCAGGAAGTAGGAGTGGGTACAGAATTCATGAATAGGACCCCAAAAGCACAGAAAACTAAAGCTAAAATAAACTAATGGGATTATATCAAACTAAAAAGCTTCTGCACAGCAAAAGAAACAATCAACAGAGTAATAACACAACAAACAGAATGGGAGAAAATATTTGCAAAATATACATCTGACGAAGGATTAATATTCAGAATATACAAGGAACTCAAACAACTTTACAACAACAAAAATATAACCCAATTAAAAAATGGGTAAAGGAGCTGAACAGGCATTTCTCAAAGGAAGATCTACGAATGGCCAACAGACCCATGAAAAAATGTTCAACATCACTGAGCATCTGGGAAATGCAAATCAAAACCACACTAAGATACCATCTCACTCCAGTTAGGATGGCTAACATCCAAAAGACTGAGAATGACAAATGCTGGAGAGGTTGCAGAGAAAAGGGAACTCTCATCCACTGTTAGTGGGGCTGTAAAATGGTGCAGCCTTTATGGAAAATGACATGGAGTTTCCTCAAACAATTACAGATAGATCTACCATATGACCCAGCTATTCCACTGCTGGGAATATACCCAGAGGAATGGAAATCATCATGCCAAAGGGATACCTGGACTCCAGTGCTTATTGCAGTGCTATAAGCAATAGCCAAGAGCAGGAACCAGCCCAAATGTCCATTATATGACGAGTGGATAAGGAAACCATGGTACATCTACACAATGGAATCCTACTCTGCTATAAAAAAGAATGAAATACTACCATTCGCAACAACAGGGAAGGACTTAGAGAAAATTATATTAAGTGAAACAAGTCAGGTACAGAAAGAGAAATACTACATGTTCTCACTTGTTTGTGGGAGCTAAGAATTAATAAACACAAACAAATAAAGGGTTGGGGGAAGAAGACAGAATAAGCACAAAAATTCCTTAAATTGTTTAAGTGCACAGATACGATGCGGGGGTGGGGGAAGAGGAAAGGGTAAAGGGGCACGAAAATCAAGTACAATGAATTTTGAGAATTAAAATAAAACAAAAAGATTCTTGGGGGAAAAATTCATTGTGTATTAGGAAAAAGCAAATTAAAACAGCAACAGGATACCCTTAATATTAATTAGAATGGCTACAATCCAAAAAAAATGACATTAAATGCTGGTGAGGATGGGAGAAAACAGGAAATCTCATTCATTGCTAGTGGTAATGTATTATGGTACAGCCACATTAGAAAACATCTTGGCAGGTACTTACAAAACTAAGAAACATATGTACACATAAAATCAA
>NW_007737133.1:5430-33597 GCF_000696425.1 Galeopterus variegatus
CCATCCAGCAACAAACAGTTAAGATTGGTAGGTTGTATGGGTGTAGCGGGGGTAGACTAATTTATAAACTATGCATGGCTTCTTTATTATATAATGGTCCTACTTCTTTTTCTCTTTTTTTATTGTCATATCAATTTTGAATTGAGACAGTGAAATGTGCAATCATAAATGTATGCTTTATAAATTTTTAAAATATTTTGTCCTACAGCAACCAACAACCCTATCAATATATGAATCATTTCAATAATAATAAAAATACCTCCTTATAAAAAAAAACCTATTCAGTAAAATGCATAATCACATTGCATTTCTTAAACAGATTCAAAAATAATCAGCTTCAAATTACACAAGGGTAATCACAAGTAAAGGAGGTCCTTTTTTGTCATCAGGGTCATTCCTCTTCCAGGGAAAGATAATGGGAGCTAGCAGAGAGCTGAGAGAAACTAAAAATTTAAGCCTAAATTTATATACAAGAAGAATGGATCACTTCTGGTTGGTTCCATCTAAAGGGAAGGGCTTTGCCACATTATGGAGCCCAGCAGAAATGTCTTAGTACCAGTTGATGTGTCTGGACACAGAATTCATGGCTGGGGCAGCAGTTAACCTATGCACTTCCCTGCTCCCATTGAATCACCTCTATGGAAGTCTCCATGCTTTACAGTAGAGTTGCCCTAAATCTTTTTTAATATGAGCAGTTTAAAAAATTAATCTTTTCCTTCATTTTGAATATGTATAATAAAAAGAAAAAAAAATTATGTTTAGCACTGTGTCTTGGAAAAATAAATTTTAGTAAGGAAGATTCATTATTTGCACAGAGGTTGGGGGAGGGACAGAAAGGAAAGATTGGGGAGGGGGGGAGGCCCCATCCAGCACAGTAAGACAGAACATAAGGAAAATCCTTGAGAGGCGACAGACTTGGGAGTCACAGGATACAAGAACACAATTCAGTTTTTCTTGTACAGTGCAAGGTTACCCTTCCTCTGGCCTTCCTAGAAATCCTCCACACAGCATAGTGCTGCTGCTGGAGTTGGAGTCAGGGTTTCTGTGGCTGCACTGCATTTGTTGTGGTCAGTGACAGATGCAGTAAATAGCAGACTCCAACCTTATGGTGGGTGTGGGGAGTAAAGAGGCCAACAGGAATCAGTCACCTTCAGCCTATACTGATAAGCCAACACATTTGTTGTGGTCAGTGACAGATGCAGTAAATAGCAGACTCCAACCTTATGGTGGATGTGGGGAGTAAAGAGGCCAACAGGAATCAGTCACCTTCAGCCTATACTGATAAGCCAACACATCATGTGGGATGATGGTGACAGATCCCACCTCAATGACTTGTTTATTTAGTTGATCCATCTTATCTTTATTAGGAGATGTTGCACAATATATTACTGCTTAATGTTTAATTGTAAGATCATTTTTCATACTGAAATAATTTTGCAAGTAACACACAATTCTGTTAAGATTTGTGATAGTACTTCAGAGAGTAACAATTGTTATTGTGACTAAGAATATCCTTACTTAAAAATTGCAGTTTCCCAAGAGACGTAGTATCTTCCAGAAGAAGTCTGCCACATATTCAGGTTTTATGTAAGAAAAACATTTCCATTGCAGAAATGCTCTGACAATTTGTTGAGGCCAGCAGAAAATATTTTTGGTCAGCATCACGTATGCAAGTGGCATATATGACTTCAAGGATAAGAGCCAAGACTTAGTGGAAGACAGTCAACTGAAACCTGAGAAGGTTGCATAGTCCAGTAGTCTCTTACAATGGCTCTCACCCTTGAGCGGCATCAATTTCCTCGAGGGTCCTCAAAACAAGGCTGCTAGGCTGTATCCTCAGAGTTTCTGACTCAGTATGTCTGGATTGGGATGCAACTATTTGCATTTCTAACACGTTTCCAGGTGATGCTGTTGCTATTGGTCCAGTGACCTTACCTAGAAACCACTGGTATGATAGAAAACATGCTCTGAGTTTTATGTCTGTTGGTCCTCAGTTCAAACCTTTTCAGTATCATTTGCTTACAGGTTACCTTGGTGTGTTATTTGATTTCTCTAATTATCCTTTTCCTTTCTTATTCAACCGAAAGTAGCCTTCAAAATGATTGTAGGAATTAAATGAAATGTGTACATGACATAGGTGAGGACATTAGCATAGGCACTTAATAATGATTTTGCTTAATCTTCATTGAAAATGTTATTCTAACTACTAAATATTTGCCTTTCTTGGGAAGCTATGTAGGAAAATTGAAATCTCTTGATATTAAATACTTAGATTCTTTAAAGAAGCATTTGCATGCTTGTTATATACTACAGTTTAGGCTAGTTACTGTGGACTATCAGAACTAGGTTTAGATATGACAGAGACATTGTAATTATCAGATAGGGAATTTTAAATAACTATGATTAGTTTTTTAAGGCCTCCAATTTAAAAAGTAGACAGCATGCAAAATGAATGGGTAATATAACCAAAGAAATAAAATTCTAGGAAAGAATCAAAGGAAAAGCTAGAAATCAAAAACACTCTAATAAAAATGAAGAATGTTTTTAATGAGCTCATCATTAAACTTGACACAGCCAAAGAGAAAATCACTGATCTTGAAGACAAGACTAAAGAAACTTCTGAAACTAAAATCAAAGAGAAGAACACTAAAAGAAAAAAGATTAGTAATAATAATAAATACAACAAATCATTCAGGAAATATGGGACAACATCTAAAGTTATAACATATGAGGAATTTGTACACCAGAAAAGAAGAATGAGAGAACATAACAGAAAGTATATCTGAAGTAATAATGGCTGAAAACCTCCCAAAATGTAAAATAAACACCAAACCATAAATCCAGGAATATCAGGGAACTTCAAGCAGGATAAATACTGCCTCCTCCCAAATACATGCAGACATATCATGTTAAAACTACAGAAAAGCAAAGACAGAGTGAAAAGAAGAAGTCCAGTATGGGGTGGGGGAAAAAAGATTACATATAAAGAAACAAGAATAGGAATTACAGTGGAATTCTCATTAGATACTTCATGCACAAAAAGAAAGTGGAATGAAATATCTAAAGTACAGAAAGAAAAAAAAAAACCTACCAGTCTAGAATTATATTGAGCAAAATATTGTTTTGAATGTGAAAGCGAAATAAAGATTTTCTCAGAGAGACAAAAACTGGGAATTCATTACCAGAAGACCTGCCCTTCAAAAAGTATTGAAAGAAATTATTTAGGCAGAGGGAAAATGGTGTGTGCTAGACACTTGGATCTACATAAAGTGTATCTGAATATAAATAAATAAGTATAAAATAAAATATTTTATTTTTCTAATTCTTAATTGATATAAAAGGTAACTGTATAATGCAATAACAGTAACAACACATTGTGTGATTATAGCATATGGACAAGTGAAATGAATGATAACATGTCCCAAAGGGTGAGAGAAAGGAATAAGGAATGTTCTCTCCTAAGGTACCTGCACTACCTCTGAAGTGGATTAGCATTATTTAAAAGGTGCAGAAAAAGTATTTGACAAAATTTAACATCCTTTTATAATAAAAACTCTCAACAAATTAGGTTTAGAAGGAATGTTTCTTAACACAATAAAGGTCTTATATGACAAGCCCACATTATACTCAATGGTGAAAAGTAAATGCTTTTACTCTAAGATCAGGAACAAGACAAGGATGAACATTCTTACCACTTCTATTTAACATAGTACTAAAAACTCAGCCAGATCCATTAGGCAAGGGGGAAAAAAGTCATTCAAATAGGAAAGGAATAATTGAAATTGTCTCTGTTTGCTGTGACACAACTTGTATATAGAAAATCCTAAAGATTTCATTTTAAAAACTGTTAGAACTGATAAACAAATTCAGTAAAGCTCAGAAGACAAAATCAACACACAAAAATCAGTAGCATCTTTATACACTAATAATGAACTATCCAAAAATAAAAGGAATTAAAAAAATCATCCTGTTTACCATAGCATCAAAAAATATAATAAATACAGTACTTAGGAGCAAATTTAACTGAGGAGGTGAAAGATCAGTATACTTAAAATTATAAAACTGATGAGATAAATTTAAGATGACACAAATAAATGGAAAAATATCTCACGTTCTTGAATTGGAAGAATTAATATTGTTAAAATGTTCAGGCTACCTAAAGCAATCTACAGATTAAATCTAATCTCTATTAAAGTTCTGAAGTAACTTTATGCAGAAAAAAAGTAATTTTATGCAGAAATACAAAAAATTATTCTAAAATATGTATGAAATATCAAAAGACACTGAAGAGCAAAAGCAATCTTGTACAAAAAATACAAAGATGAAGGCATCACTCTACTTCAAAATATATTACAAAGCTATAGTAATAAAAACAGCATGGTACAGGCATAAAAACAGACGCATCAACCAATGGGACAGAATAGACAGCCCAGAAGTAAACCCATGCATTTATGGCCAACTGATTTTCAATATAGGTGCCAAGAACACACAGTGAAGAAGGACAGTGTCTGTAATAAACGGTGTTGGGAAAATTGAATATCCACAAGCAGAAGAAGTAATTTGGATTCTTATCCCATGCCACATACAGAAATGAACTCAAAATGGATTAAAAACTTAAATGTAAGACCTAAAGTTGTAAAACTACTAGAAGAAAACAGGAATATTATATTACATTGATCTGAGCAATAATTCCTTGGCTATGATCCCAAAAGCACAGGCCACAAAAGCAAAAATAGACAAATGGGATTGCATCAAACTAAAAAGCTTCTGCAGAGGAAGGAAGACAATCAAGAGAGTGAAGAGACAAGTTAAATATTCAGAGACAATATTGGCAAGCTATACATCTGATAAGGGGCTAATGTCCAAAATATCTAAGTAACTCAAATCAATGGCAAGAAAACAAATAACCCAATTTAAAAACAGGCAAAGGACATGAATAGATGTTTATCATAAGAAATATCATAATGGCCAACAGATATATTAAAATGTTCAATATCACTAATCATCAGGGAAATACAAATTAAAACCATAATAAGACATCATTTCACACCTGATAGGATTGCTGCTACAAAAAAAAAATGATGGAAAAGAAGTGTTGGTAAAGATGTAGAGAAAATAAAACTCTTGTACACTGTTGGTAATTTAATGCAAATTAATACAGCCATTTTTGGATAACAGTATGGACGTTTCTCAAAAAACTAAAAATAGAATTACTTTATTTGATTCAGCAATACCACTAGGTACATATCCAAAGAAAGCAAAATCATTTTGTCTAAGACATATCAGCACTCCCATGTTCAGCGCAGCACTATTCACAATAGCCAAGATATGGAATCAACCAAAGTGCCCATCAACGAATGAATGGATAGAGAAAACACACACACACACACACACACACACACACACACACAATGGAATACTAGTCAGCCTTACAAAAGAAGAAAATTCTGTCATTTATGGCATGAATGAACCTGGAGGACATTATGCTAAGTGAAATAAGCCAGGCACAGAAAGACAAATTCTGCATGATCTCACTTATACATGGAATCTAAAAATGTCAAATTCATAGAAGTGGAAAGTAGAATGGTGGTTACCAGAGGCTGGGACAGATATGGGGGGTGATGGACAGGGAAAGAAGAGACATTAGTCAACAGATACAAAGATCCAGTTAGATGGGATGAATAAGTTCTAAGTTCTAGTGATTTATTGTGCAGCAGGTGTGTATAGTTAATAATAATGTACGGCATGTTTCAAAATTGCTAAAAAGTAAATTTTAAATGTTCTCCCCATGAAAAAATAAGTATGTGAGGCAGTGGATATGCTAATTACCTTGATTTAATCATTCCACAATGTATACATATATCAAACATCAAACTGAACCGCATAAATATAAACTGTAAAATTATTTAATTAAAAATAAAATATATACATTTTTTAAAGTGGACTTTGATTAGTTAAAAATGTACATTGTGAACTCTAAGACAACCACTATTTTTTTAATATTTCACATGATGAGAGAAAATAAAATGAATTTATAAAAAATGCTCAATTGAAACTGTAATATAACACAACAATGGTATAACAATTCTAAACTTGTATGTACATAGAAAATAAAAAGCATCAAAATACGTGAGGCGAAACTGATAGAACTGAAGGAGAAATAGACAATTTGACTCTTGGAGAGTTCAACACCTTTCTTTCAGTAACTGATAGATGATACAGACAGAACATCAGTAATGATATAGTTGAACTAAACAGCACCATCAATCAATCAGATATAATTGACATTTATAGTATATTTTATCCAACAATGGCAGAAGACATCTTCTTCCCAAGCTTAAATGGAACATTCACCAAGATCTGGGCCATAAAACACACATTAAAAATTTAAAAGAAAAGAAATCATACAAAGTATGTTCTTAGACCACAGTGGAGTTAAACTAGAAATCAATAATAGAAAGATAATTACACTATCCTCCAAATATTTGAAAATTAAACACATGAATTAAAAAAGAATTATCAAAAAAATTAAAAAATATTTTGAACTTAATAAAAATAAAAAACAACTCTCAAAATTTGTGGGGTATAGTGGAAGAAGTACTTGCAGGGAAATTTATAGCAATAAATGAATATGTTAAAATGAATAATAATCTAAAACCAATAACCTAAGTTTCCCCTTTAGAATACTAGGGAAAGAAAAGCAATTTAAGACTAATGCAAGCAGAAGAAGAGAAATAATAAAAATATAAAAATATTAAGTTGAGCAGACATCAATTAAATTGAAAATAAGACAGGAATAGAGAAAAACAAAACCAATATGATTCTTTAAACAGATCAATAAAAGTAATCAATCTCTTGTTAAGCTAACCAAGAAAAAAGAAAAACAAGTTGGAAATTCTAATCTTAGAAATGAAAAGGGATCATCACTACTGATCACATGGACATTAAAAGAATAATTTTTTAAAAAGTAAAACTATGGATAACTCTGTTCTGACAAATTTTACAATTTAAATAAAGTAGAACAATTTCTTTAGAGATACATACTACCAAAACTCACACAAGGAAAAATAAATTTATTAGCCCTATATCTATTAAAGAAACTGAACTAATTATTAATGACTGTCCAGAAAAGAAATCATATGGTTTCACTGGTGAATATGGTTTATGGTTTGGCTAATATGGCTTCACTGGTGAATTCTTGCAAACAGTTAAGAAAGATGGAAACTGCACAGTCACTTCCAGAAGACAGAAGGAGAAATAACATTTCCTATTCATTTTATGAGTCAGGCATCACCCTAAAACCAAAATCAGATAATGTTCAAAAAAAAAAAACATAAAACAAAAAATGACAGATCAATATCTCACATGAACATAGATATGAAAATACTGGACAAATATTAGCAAATTGAAAATAATACAAAAAAGAATTATGCTTCACAACTAAGAGGGATAAGGAACAAAAGTTCAATCCTGGTTCAACATTCAAAAATCAATCAATACAATCTACCATATCACAAGCTTGAAAAAATCATGTAACCATATCAATTGACACAAAAATATTTTTTGACAATACTCAACACTCAATTATGGCAAAAACTTTTTTTGTTGTTGTTCCTTTTTTGTGACCGGTAAGGGGAGCACAACCCTTGGCGTCGCCCGCACCGCGCTCAGCTGGTGAGCGCACTGGCCAGCCCTATATAGGATCCAAACCCGTGGCGGGAGCGTCGCTGCGCTCCCAAGTGCCGCACTCTCCCGAGTGCGCCACGGGGCCGGCCCAAAACTTTTAAAACTAAATATATAGGTGAGTGTCTTCACCTAGAAAAAAATCCCAAAAAGACCCTACAGTTAAAATCATACTTAATGGTGAAACAGTATTTTCCTCTTAAAGTCATGAATAAGATAAGAGCGTCTTCTGTCACCAGTACTACTCAGCATCATATTGGGTAGTACAAGAAAACAAGAAGAAAAGATATATAAGATAGATATATTGAAAAGATAAAACAGACAAGAAAGAAATGAAGATTGAAAAGAAAAAAATAAAATTGTCTATATTTGAAGATGACATGATTATCTACACAAGAAACCACCAAAAATCTATGAAAACCAAACAAATTTCTGATACTAATAAACTAGTACAGCAAGATCAAAGAATACAGGGGCAATATTTTAAAAACTCAATTATTTTCCTAATCCCCACCAGTGAATAACTGGAATTTGAAATTTTAAAAATACCAATTATATTACCACTTAAAAATGAAGTATTTAGCTATATACCTAACAAAATGTGTACAGGAGGATCTGTATGAAGAAAGTTATAAAATCTTTACGATAGAAATCAAAGATCTAAATAAATGAAAATATTCTCCATGTTTCATGGATTGGGAGAAACAATGCTCAGATGTCACTGCTTCCCTAGTAGATACACAGAGTCAATGAACTATAAATAAAAATCTCAGCAAGCTATTTTGTAGATACCGACAAACTGATTCTAAAATTTATATGGAAAGGAAAAAGACCTCTCAGAAGGAGATGAACAAAATCGGAGAACTCACATTACATAATTTCAAGATTTACTATAATGGTACAGAAATCAAGACAGTGTGTGGTACAGGTGGAAGAACAGAAAAGTAAATCAGTGGGTAAGAACAGAAAACATAGATAGATCTACAACAATACAGTCAACTGATTTTTTAGTAAGGCATGATGGCAATCCAATGAGAAAAGGACCGCCATTGTATCGGCTCCATCCAGCGCTGTGCAGCTGTTTTCTTCACACCCCCAGGGGTGGGAGACTTGACGCTATAAGGGAGAGACTTAAAGACAAAAGCGGAGCTATGCCAGAGAGAGAATGGCTGCGGAAGAGTGCGGTTCTCAGGCACTCTGCAGCCTCCTGTTGCTCCTCTTTGGGGTTGCTGGTATCACTCCCTAGTGTCACTCCCCTTATCTCAAGCATAGTGTTCTCTTCCTGTCCTTCCCTCAGTTGCTACATGAGTTGTGCAGGGGAAACATTGTAACTATTGAAGCCAGAGCTCCAAAGGCCACAAGGGTGGAGTGAGTTCTGACCAGCATTCCTACAACCTGGGTTAGCACACACATCCATACACCTCCTTGTTCCTTCAGCTGAGAGGGCCTAGAAACAATGACACCCCAGTCGCAAGAAGCACACCAAGTGCCCAGATCTTGGTTTTTAATACCATTCTCCAATAAAAGGAACCATGGGATCTTGGGAAAATAACCAATTTCAGAACTGGGGCAGGATGTATACATTTGAGTCTGTACCTGTCAGAAAGTAAGGAAGTATTCATACAAACAATCACAATAATAGGGATATGTCAAAGGGACATAGGATCCAACAGAATGAGCTTCCAAATGCCAGCCAAAGCTGGAACAAACTGAGCCCAAAAAAAACCAGTAGCATTGAATTATAACTCAAAGCGTACCATAAATATTCATGATCTGCAGTGAAATTAATAAGTGATTGAATTAATAAATAAAAAGGGGGAGTATAGATGAATCTGTGAAGAAGAATAACTCAAAAAAAATTTACAAAGATACTATGCCTTCCAGTACTCAACTAGGCGGAGCAGAGTTTCTCACCCTTCACATGCAGGCTATGTATGGTGACTTCATTCCAGAGAGTACGATATTAAAACAGGGAAAAGAGTAACTTTACAGTCCTTCCTCAGCAAGGTGATTAAGGTAAACTTCAGCAGTGATAAATCATGTTGATAGAATATACTCTTAATAAAATGTGATGAAATGGCACTGTCATCTGTGATCTTCCTCCCAAAACTCATAACCCCAGTCTAATCATGAGAAAGACATCAGACAAATCCCAGTTGACTAGTACATGACCAGCACTCTCTAAGTCATTAAAAACAAGGAAAGTCTAAGAACTTATCATAGCCAAGTGGAGCCTAAGGTGACTTGATGACTATGTGTAATGTGTTATTCTGTACAGGATCCGGGAACAGTAAGGTGAAACCAAGGA
Source organism: Galeopterus variegatus (assembly GCF_000696425.1). NCBI lineage: Eukaryota > Metazoa > Chordata > Mammalia > Dermoptera > Cynocephalidae > Galeopterus > Galeopterus variegatus. The sequence continues at coordinate 15,422 of NW_007737133.1, forward strand.
ATTCCAAATAAAGTATTAATGCTAGCTAATAATGAAATATCACTAGTGTTTCATTCATTGTGACTATTTACCATACAAATATAAATATTAGTAACAGGGGAAACTGGGTAGAGATGTATGGGAACTCCCTGCATTATCATGTAACTTTTTTTAAAATAAAAATCTCTTATAAGACAGTTTATATAATAAGTTTGGTTTTTTTAAGTAGCCCCATTTTTAATTTCCTAAATATCCCATGCAACTCTGGCTATTCCTGTTAGGCCTGGGATAATTGCCTTTCCTGAAAATAGCACATTGGAATCCACAGTTTTACAGTTTCCCAGCTGGATCTTCCAGCTGCTGTGAGCTTGATCTTTGCAATGAATATCAGCATTCAGCAATATTTCCTCTCTATGGAAGATCAAACCAGCAACAGAATCTAATTAAAAGTCTCCATACAAGGGACTCAGCAGGAATTGAGGCAAGGAGTATTTCATCATTCTGTGTCCAGGATGACAATACAAGGAATAATATATCATCCTTGAGAATAAAAACTCACTTCTTCTGTTGGCATTTAAAACACGGGCTGCTGTACATCAACAATGTATCAAGATTTTATTGAAGATCGTGACTTTATGTTTTTCAGCAAACACTTTAAAAATATTAAACATGGATTTTCTTTGAATAAAATAAAATACTTATCTATTCTTTTAATCATAATTATATATTTGAAGATAAAGGAAAATATGTTTGCCCAATTACCCATATGCAATTTTACAATTAAAGAATTAACTATGCTAAAAAAAATCAAGTTTGGAAGAACAGAACTCAGAAATGTTACATTAAAGAAAAGAAATAAACTGAATGGGATTATGAATTGGTGCTAGTATTTTCAGAAACTACTGGTTCTATTCCACTAGCTTTAGAACATGGTAATGCTATATTTGTGTAGCAACTAGTTCTCAAAATTGTTACCAAAATTATAACAATAATTGATTTGGCTTTTGGATATTTGCTTAATAGAACACTAAATACCCTGAAAATTTCATGCTACAAACACCTAGAAGTACTAGACAACTATTTAATAAAAATTAAGTTAAATGCCGTTTCAGCTTGCACAAAAGAATGTGATTGATGGAGAAATATTCAGATTCTAAGAGGAAGAAAATAAAAACCAATAAGCATGAGAGCTATTGCAACAACTGCCATAAGGGAAGAATAGTCTGAGAGGATCACCAATCTTTGCAACCCAAGAACTGGGATTTAATGCCCTCTTGAAGATAGTAGACTATATGTTGGAGCAGCATCGGGTAGGGAATTGGAACAAAGAGCATTATCTAAGTATATCAGTATTTTTAGTGAATTATTGAATTTGAAATAATTTTCTTACCAGCATAGATTAAAATAACAAACAAACAAATAAAAACTCAAAACACAAACTTAGCTCATTTCACCTGGTTTCAGAGTAGAAGATAAAAGAAGTCTCCTCTAAGAATACATAATGTAAACTGTTTCACACTTAGAATTAGATTTAAATTTACTCTACCAATGTGGTCTGTGATGTTTAATTTTAGGTGTCACCTTGACTGGGCACAGAGTACTCAGATATTTGGTCAAACCTATCCTGGGTGTTTCTGTTAGTGTATTTTTGGATGAGATTAACATTTATATCTGTAGACGAAGTAAAGCAGATGGCCCTCCCTAGAGTGGGTGAACCTTATCCAATTAGTTGAAGGCCTGAATAGAACAAAAGGCTAACCTCCCCCCAAGTAAGAAATAATTCTCCTCCCTAATGATCTTTGCACTGAAGTATCAGCTCTTTCTGCTTAATAGCCTTTGAACTGGGACATTAGCTCTTGTTGGTTCATTCTATCTGTCCTGTTTCTCTAGAGAACCCTGGCTAATACATGATCCCAAGACATTAATACAAAAATCAGTCTCAGGCCAGTGATGCCCCTGCAGTGCCTTGCAGTCAATTCCAAAGCTCTTTGCTAGGAAAGTCTTCAATGCATGCTATAAAGGATTATCACAAATAAGCTCACAATCCAAAGTAATAAAATACATGAGAAAACTAATTGTGCATGGTCTTCAGTGAAGATCAGATTATAAAATGATTAAGACTCCTCCAAATTTCAGATAATAGAATAATATGAAATTAGTATATTTAAAGTGATTAAACACAAAAATGAATGAATCAAAACAATAAAAAGAAAACATTAAGAAAAAATAACTTTCAAGAATTAAAAAGAAAATAACAGAAATTGGAACAACTGCAGACATATAAAGAGAAGTTAAGAGCTATGCAAAGATAGAGTTACAATGTCCAATTTATGTCCTCCATGCTTCTGGAATGATAGAGTAAAGGAGTAGTTTGAAGAGAAAATGGCTTAGATCTCTCATATTTGATTAAAAGCACGCTTTCTCACATTTAAGAAATGCAATAAATTACATCACCTAAATTTTAAAATGATATATATGTAAATTGTAGTAAAATTAAAAATATCAAAGGCATCAAGACCTTAAAAGCAGTCAAATAAAAACAAACATATTATGTGCAATGGAATCATAATTAAATTGGTAACAAACTTACAAGTAACAACAACAGAATCCAAAAGAGCATGAATATTTTCTTTGACATACAAAGAAAAATAATGTTCTAATTATACACACACCAAAACTATTATTCAAGAATATGGGCAAAATAAACACATTTTTGAACAAATTCTGAGAGTTTACTACTCACAAACTCTAATCAAAACAACTACTGAACAATGAAATTCAATAAGAAGAAAATTTATCTTAAAGGAAAAAGCATAATAGGAAAAAGAATGATGAATAAAGAAATTGGCAAATACCTGCGTAAATTCAAGCAAGAATTGGCTGTATAAAATAAATAAGCATAACAACAAAAACAGTAATGCCTAATTTGAGAGATATAAAATGACGTGAAAATAATATACTACACATGTATGACAAGAGAGGATAGTAATTAAGCACTCCAAGTCCGTGCATTATTCAGAAAGTGTTAGAGATTATTAAATAATGATAGATATTTTTCTAGGTCAACTGTGAAAGTTAATAACACAATGGTAGCTACAGAAAGCAAGAGAGTAAGAAGATAGTGAGGCAGGCAGGCAGGAAGGGATGAAGAAGACAGAAAACGCAGGCAAGAGTTCTAAATTGGGTAAAGGAGATTTAAACAGTCGGGGGAGAAAAAGAAAATAATGATCAATGAAAAAGGAAGAAAATGTTAAAGGAGACAAGAAAAAATTGTAAATAGTAAAAATAAAAGGGGGAAGAAATCTAAACCTAGTTAGATAGAGACATGAGTTCACACATCAGTCTCTCCCTCTGCTCTCCTGCCTGCTTCTGGCACATAGTAATGACAGATAACTGGTCAAAATTAATTAACTGATGACAGACTTACCAGAAGTAACAAGAGAATCCAAAAGAGCATGAGTATTTTCTTCAACATCAGAGAAAAGATAATGATCGATTTAGCTATACATATGACTAAAAATGATGATGATGATGATGATGAAACCATTTCCATGGGCTGACACTCATACCACAATGTCTAACTTTGAACAAAATATTGCAAGATATGCTAAAAAGCAAACATGTCAAGGATCCTTAAGGACACCCTCAGGCTCAGTGACTTGCTAGAAGGACTACAGGACCCAGACAACCTGTTATGCTCATGGTCATGGTTTATCACTGTGAAAGGATACAGATGAAAAGCAGCAAAGGAAACAGTGCATGAGTGAAGTCCAAGAGTTATATGGACATGCTTAATTGCCCTAGCAATGATGTATGGCAACACTGAAGGAGTTCTGCCAACCACAGAAGCTCACCTACACGTGAATGTCCAGGGATTTTACTGGGGGTCATTTATGCAGGCATGCAGCTCCTGCATGACTAACCTCAGCTACTCAGACTCCAGTATCCCAGAGCAAAAAAATGTATTCACCATAAAACTCACTGTTAGCATAAACTATTTGATCAAACTGGTAGCACGTAGCCCCAGGCCTCTGGCATACAACACTCTTATCAGGCAGGATATTTTAAGGGCTCAAAGTTAATCTCCCAGGAGCTGGCCAAATGCCATTCCTGAATACTGGCCTTTCCTGGGAATGTCCACAGTTTGAGCAACCCAGGGCTGCTGAATTAACTCTTTCCTGTGCAGCAGAAAACAATAAAACAAGCCTGAAGGGGCCGGCCCAGTGGTGCACTCGGTAGAGTGCGGCACTTGGTAGCACAGCGGCACTCCCGCCGAGGGTTCGGATCCCATATAGAGACCAGTCCGCTCACTGGTTGAGCGTGGTGCAGGCGCAACACTAAGGGTTGTGATCCCATTGCCGGTCGTGGTATGGGCGCGATGCCGAGGGTTGCGATCCCATTACTGGTCACGAAAAAAGACAAAAAGGAAAAATAAATAAAAATAAATAAAAATAAAAGTCCGCTCACTGGTTGAGCGTGGTGCAGGCGCAACACTAAGGGTTGTGATCCCATTGCCGGTCGTGGTATGGGCGCGATGCCGAGGGTTGCGATCCCATTACTGGTCACGAAAAAAGACAAAAAGGAAAAATAAATAAAAATAAATAAAAATAAAACAAGCCTGAAGAACCACATCAAGTATCAAAACCATACTCAGATATAAAACAATTGTTGGAACTACCAGGCAGTGAACTCAAAATAACTGGTTAATATGTTAAAATCCCTAATGTAAAATGAGACAGAAAGTAAGATCAGATAGGTTATTCAAATGAAGGGACAGAGAGAATCAACAGAAATTCTACAAATCAAAAGGACTGTGGCATAAGCAAAGACTGCTTTGATAGTATCATTAAGAGATTAGACAATGCAGAGAGAAAACCCAATGAGCTAAAAGACAGGCAAATGAAAACTTTCAAAATCAAAAGACAAATAAGGAAAAAGTAGAAAAGAAGGACAAGGAGGAGGAGAAGGAGGAGAAGTGAATAGGACAGGTAGGAAGAACATCAGGAAGAGGAGAGGAAAAGAAGAAAACATCCAAGAACTGTAGCACAATTTTGAAAAGTTTAACATACAAATAACTGAAATACCAGAAGAATAAAAAGAAAATAAATCAGAAAAAGAAATTTAAGTAATAATGGCTGAGAATTTTCCAAAATAAATGACAACAGTTGAACAACATATTTAAACTGCTGAGAAAGAAATGAAAAAACTGTCAATCAAGGATTCTAGATATAGCAAAACTATCCTTCAAAATTAAGTCATTCCCAGATAAACAAACATGGAAAGCATTCATTGCTACTAGATCTGCCCTACAAGAAATACTAAAGGCAGTCATTCAGGCCATGATATAAGGATACTAGACAAACTCAAAACCATAAGAAGAAATCAAGAACACTGGTGAAGGTAACTACATAGTAAATATAAAGCCAGTATTACTGCATCTTTGGTTTGTAATTCCTTTGTTTCCCCATATGCCTTAAAAGGCAAATACAAAAATAGTAATTATAAATCTATGTTAATGGGCACAAATATATAAAGATATATTTTGTAAGAAGAACAACAAAATAGGGGGAGGAACAGGAATGTATAGAGGCAAGTTTTTGTATACTATAAAAGCTAAGTTGGTATTTATTCAAACTAGCATGCTTTGAGCTTAAGATGTTAATTGTAATCCGCAAGGAAACTGCTAAAAACACACACAAAAAAATACAGAAAAGTAAATGAGAAATTAATAATAATGATGCACTACCAAAAAAAATTCATTAAGTACCTGAGAAAGCAGTAATGGGGAAATTGAGGAACTAAAAATATATAATACAGAAAAGAAATTGAAAAATGTCAAAAATAATTTACTTCTTATCAGAAATAACTTTAAATGTAAATGGATTAAAACCTTCAATTAAAAGGCAGAGATTAGCAGAAGAGATAAAAGAACATGACCCATCTATATATGGTCTATAAGATTCTCACTTGAAATCCAAAGACACAAATAGGTTGAAAGTAAAATGAGAGAACAGATATTTCATGCAAATAGTAACCAAAAGAGAGTGGGTGCTATACTAATATTAGACAAAATAGACTTTGAGTCAAAAATGATTACCAGAGTTAAGAAGGACTAAATATATTAATAAAAGTTTTAATCAATGAGGAAGATATAACAGTTATAGACGTATACACACCTAACATCAGAGTCTCAACTATCTGAAACAAATATTGACAGAAATAACAGTTCTACAATCATAGTTGGATACTTCAATACTCCACTTGTAATAGTGTGTGGAACAACTAAATAGAAAATCAGTAAGGAAATAGAGTACTTGAACAACACTATAAACCAATTAGACCTAACAGACATATACAGAATATTTCACTGAACGACAAAATATATATTATTCTCATGGGCACATGAAACATTCTCCAGGATAGAACAATGTAGGCCACAAATCAAGTCTCACAAAACAAAATTTTAAAAAGCCTGAAATCATAGAAAGTATATTTTCAACCACAATGGAACTAAACTAGAAATCAATAACAGAAGAAAAACTAAAAAATTCAGAAATGTTAGAAAGTTAAACAATACACTCTAACAACCAAGGGGTCAAAGAAGAAATCAAAAGAGAAATACTTTGAGACAAATGAAAATATAAAACTTATTTGAAGCAGCAAAAGCTGTGATCAAAGGAAATGTATTACTGCAAATACCTACATTTAAAGAAAAAAAGATCTCAAATAAAAATGTAACTTTACACCTTAAAGCAGCAGAAAAAGAAAAAAAGCTAATACTAAAGCTAGAAGAAAGAATAAAATCATTAATATCACAAAATAGGAAATAAAGCAAAAGAGAAAAATCAATAAAACCAAAAGATGGCTTTTGAAAACATTAACAAAATTGACAAATCTTAATCTAGATTGATTAAGAAAAAAGTGTAAGGACTCAAATTACTAACATGAAAATGAAATTGGGCTTATTACTGTAGACCTTACAAAAATAAAAAGCTTATTAAGAGAATACTACAAACAATTTTATGGCAACAAATTAGATGATCTAGATGTAATGGACAAATTCCTAGAAACACAAAACTACCAAAGTTGACTAAAGAAAAAAAAGACAATCTAAATAAGATATTTAAGAAGTGATTAAACCAATAACCACACAACAACAAAAAAAGCCCAAGACCACATGACTGCCCTGGTGAATTCTACCAAAAATCAAAAATGACTTAATACCAATTCTTCTCATACTCTCTCAAAGAATAGAAGAGGAAGGAATACTTCCTCACTCATTCTACGAAGCTAGAATTACCCTGACACCAAGGCCAAATAAAGACATCACAAATAAACTACAGGATGATATCCCTATGAACATAGATGTAAAATCATCTATGACATACTAGAAAAACAAATACAGCAGCATATTGAAGGGATTATGTATCATGATCAAGTGGGTTATCCTAGGAATGCAAGGATGGTTCAGCTATGAAAAATCAATGTAATACATAACATTAATATAATGAAGGGGAAAAGACACATGATAATCTCAATCGATGCAGAAAAACATTTGAGAAATCCAATCCACAGACATCCAAATTGGAAGGAAAGAAGTAAAACTAAGTCAGTTTGCAGATGACATGTTCTTTTACATAGGAAATCCCAACAAATACATCAAAAAAACTAGAGCTTACAAATAAATTAGCAAAGATGCAGAATAGAAGCTCAACATGCAAAAATAAGTTGTATTTCTATGCAGTAGCAATGAATAATCTGAAAAGGAAATTAAGAAACTAATTTTACTTATGTTGGCATTAAAAGAAATGAAATACTTAGAAATAAATTCAACCAAAAGGTTGATGACTAATACACTTTAAATTAGAAAATGTTGCTGAGAGAAAATAAAGATCTCTATACAAATAAAAAGAAATTTGCTTTAATTTAGGATCTTTAAGATCGAGAGTACCCCATCAATTATTAGGAGAGATACAAACTGGAAATATGGCAATAAAAATTTTATTACTCACAGGTCCTCAGGAGTAAACAGCATGCCTGGAGGGTGCACAAACACACACACACACACACACACAAAGAAGTCAGGGAGCACAAGGGTAATGTCATGGACCTGGGGCACTTGCTTTCACTGGAGTCAAGGATGGAGAACTTCAGTGCCAAGGGAACAGGGTAGTGATTGGGCAGCTTACAGCAACCAGGCACAAAATTTGAAACAAACCAATGCAAAACCCTTTCTGTGAGAAGGTCTTATCTTGCTATACTGCTGGCTTCAAGGCAGGGGTGTGAGTTTGGGTTGAGAGCTGTCTGTCCTCAAGCAGAGAAAAGACAACAGAAACTTATCAACTAAGCTAGAAAGCCAAACACAAAATGGACAAGGCAGCATATCTGCCATAGACTTCATCACACCACCACATGTTAATAAACTGAAAGAATTAATATCATTAAAGTGTCAATACCCCCCAAAGCAATATATTAATTTAATCAATCCTTATCAAAATCTGAATGGCTTTTTATTAAGAAATTTAAAAGCTGATACTAAAAATCCATATGGAATTGTGAGGACCCCCAAATAGCCAAACAATCTTGAAAAAACAAGATCAAAGTTGGAGGACTCATACTTGCCAATTTCAAAACTTACACAAAGCTACAACAATCAATAAAAGGTGACATTAACACACGGACAGACATACAAGCCAATGGAATAGAACAGAAGTTCCAGAAATAAACCCATATGTCTACAGCCAATACATGTAATTTACCACAATACAAAAAAAAAAAAAAAAAAAAAAGAAGATGATGAAGTAGCATCCAGAAAGTAACAATACATTCACTCTCTGTCAGAAATTATTCCACCCAGGGTAAAAATGATGAGGATAAATTTGAGAACCAATAGAGCAGCAGAAAAGAAAATGAAGAGTTGAAATAACAGCCGCAAAAAGTTAAAAAAAAAAAAAAACTGAGGGGCCGGCCCGGTGGCGCACTAGATAGTGCGCCACTTGGGAAGCGTGGGCAGCGCTCCCGCCTGAGGGTTCGGATCCCACATGCAGACCGGTTCCCACTCACTGGCTGAGCGAGGCGCGGGAGCGACACTGAGGGTTGCAATCCCGTTGCCGGTCCCCGGTCCGGTGCAGGGGCGACACTGAGGGTTGCGATCCATTGCCGGACACGGAAAAAGACAAAAAAAAAAAAAAACTGAGGAGGCAACTACATATGAAATAACAAGCCCTCCCTGTTATAATAGAAAAGGGAGACCTTATATTGAGAAGTGGGAATAGTGACCTTAAACACTGCAACAATATGGCTCTTCTGCTAATAAGTGACCTAAGATGAACTGACTGATTTAACACAATTCTGTATGTCAGCAAGCTTTTTTATACATATCAACAACCAAATTCTAAAGTGTATATGGAAAGGCAAAAGACCTAATTAGCACAATACTGAAAAAGAACAATGTTGGAAGACTCAACCATCTTATCGTGAGACATACTATAGAAATAAAGTGAGTAAGTGGGAAAACACACAAAGAAAAGTGTTTTTCCTCTGCTCTCACAGCACAATCATCACAAAAGACTGACTTCTGTGACCAAATGTGTGGTGCTTTCTCCCCACCACCAAGCAAGTACCCAATTCTGTAGCAGACACCAGCGGGGTACCCTCCAATTCAATTCCAGTACCTGGAGATGGTGTCACATGCCACAGGTTGAGAGCTCAGATCCCAAGACTACACCCCCACCCCACCACACACACACTTCTGATGCCAATCACAAGCTCCAGTTTATTTTATCTGGGCTTCTGACTAGCTATAGATTGGGTTTCTCTCAACTCCCTCTTTGAATTTGATTAATTTGCTGAGTGGCTCACAGAACTGAAGGAAACATTTACGTTATCCATTTATTACAAAGGATATCTTAAAGGATACAAACAGAGCCAAATGAAGAGATACATAGGGTGATGTGTGGAAGTGTTCCAAGTACAGGAGCTTCTCTCCCCATGGAGTTGCAGTATGCCACCCTCCTGGCAAGTAGAGGTGAAAACCCCAACATGTTCACTATCGGGGAGCTCTCTGAACCCTGTGCTCTTGGGTTTTTATGGAAGCTTCATTACATAGGCATAATTGATTAAATCACTGGCCATTGGAGATCAACTTAACCCTCAGCCCCTCTCCCCACCAGGAGGTTGGAGGGTAGGACTGAAATTCCCACCTTGGTCTTTCCTGTGACCAGCCCCCATCCTGAAGCTATCCAGTAGCTGCCCACCATTAGTCAACACATTAGCATACGAAAAGACAACACTTTGGATTTTCTAAGGATTCTAGGAGTTGAATGCACTTTAGAGATTCTAAGGATTCTAGGAGTTGTGTGCAAGGAAACAGGCACCTAAGAAAAAACATGTATATTTTACAATATAACATAAAGTAATCAACACACAGTGTAGTACTGGTGAAAGAAGAGACATATAAATTAGAAGAACAAAATAGAAAGCCCAGAAATAGATGCACATAAAACTAGTCAACTGATCTTTGAAAAGGAGAAAGGTAATTCAATGGAAAGAATAATCTTTCAACAAATATTACTGTAACAATTGGTCATTCACATCCAAAAGAAAAAAATTAATCCACATACAAACCTTATAACTTCTACAAAAATTAACTTAAGCTGTATCATAGACCTAAATGTAAGATATAAAACTGTAAAACTTCTTGAAGAAAACGTAGGAAATATCTAAGCAATCTTGGATTTGTTAGTGAGGTTTCACATGCAACAATAAAAGGATGATCCTTGAAATAAAAAAAAATTGATAGGAATAACTTTATTAAAATTAAAATCTTTACTCTGAAAACACTACTAAAAGCATGAAACAGCAAATCTTAGACCGTGAGAAATACATATCTAATAAAAGATGTGTATTCAAAATACACAAAAGTTTTGATACTCAACAACAAAAAACTAAAAAGCCCAATTGAAAAACAGACAAAAGATCTGAACAGATACCTCGTCAAAGTAGATTTACAATAGATGGCAACTAAGCATATAACAGATGCTCAACATTACCTGGCATTAGGGAATTTCACACTAAAACAGCAATGAAATATCATTACACACCTGTTAGAATGGTTAAAATTCAAAAACTGACAATACCAAATGCTAATATATAGAGTTTTTTTTTTAAACTGCCTTTCATTAGTGGTGGGAATTAAAAATTGTACAGCTACTTTGGAAGACAGTTTTGCAGTTTCTTACAAAGCTATGCTTAGTTTTATCATACAGTGGAGCAATCCTTTTCCTAGGTATTTACCCAAGTGATTTGAAAACTTAAGTTCATATACAAATCTATGCACAAATGTTTATAGCAGCTTTATTCATAATCACCAAAAACTAGAATCAACCAAGATCTTCCTCAGTGAATGAATTGGTAAACAAGCTGTGGTACGTTCATCAAAATGGGTAAAAAGAATACAGCAATAAAAAGAAATAAGCTATCATGCCACAAAAAGACATGGATGAATCTTAAATACACAGTTAAGTGAAAGAAGGAAGCCTGAAAAGACTACATATGGTGTGATTCCATTACATGTCACTCCAGAAAAGGCACAACTATAGAGACAACAGAAAGTCCATGGTTGCCAGAGGTTTAGACTGGAGGAGGAGGTGGATTAGATCCACTACAGGAAAATTTTAAGACAGCATAACTATACTGTTTGACACTGTCATGATAGATGTTACAGGTTGAGTTGTGTCCCCCACAAATTCGTATGTTTTAACCCCAGTACGAAACAATGTGACTGTACTTAGAGATAGGGCTATAAAGAGGGGATTAAGTCAAAATGGGGCTATTAGAGTGAGCCCTAATCCAATATCACTAGTATCTTTATAAGAAAAGAAATTAGGACACAGACACATACAGAGGGAAGATCATGTGAAGATACAGGGAGAAGAGGAGAGCCGTCTACACACCAAGGAGAAGGCCTCAGAAGAAACCCTGCCTCCAGAACACTGAGAAAATAAATTTCTGTTGTTTAGACCTCCAATCTGGTTTTTTGTTATGGCAGCCCCAGACAGCTAATACAGTGGATCCATAACATTATTTATTTTTCAAAACCTGTAGAATTTTACCACAGAGAGAGTAAACCTTAATATATGCAAAAAACAAAAAATGTTTAGGAGGTTGGGAGAATCCCAGCCTGGAATGTGGAATGTGACAAAACAATCGAACTCTATTACAAATGTATGAAACAACCCCACTGAAAGGCGTGGGGTAAAAGTTGCCGGCATAAGTGATTTTGGAAATGTGCAGCATCTGGACTGGTGAGAGAGCTTGCACCTGAGCACTGTACTCTTACTGATAAAACTGTTTCCACACAGGTGACCAAGACAGCCGGAATGCTTCCCTCAGCTTGACCATACGTACTTCTTTCTGCCTCTAGGCTCCTGACCTCTTTATCCTTAGAGCATTTACTTTAGAAAACTTATAATTGTAAATTCTTTCTCTGCCTCATTTGAAAGGTACATTAATCTTCTCCTAGGTTCCTGCCAGTTTTACAATCCAGGAAATGTCTTTGTCAAGTACCTGGGAACTATCCTTCTAAAGTGTAATAATTAAGGAAGATAACATCCCTATCGCCTATTCTCTGTGACGGGTAAGAGACTAACTTTGGTGCTAATTAGTAAATGTAGACGTACTAATCACAGAGAAAAACATTTACAATCTCAGGAGTAGCTCAATGTGCTCCACACATCCCATCATTCAACCATTCCTCTGAGGTCTCTAGTACTTTTCCACAAGCTCCCCCAGCACTCAAAGCCCTCCCATCTTTCCTTTCTGCAAATTAAGTTCAGTCCTTTCCCTCTACTGCAATGGTCTTGAATAAAGTACTTCCTGCTTGTTTAGCTGTGTCCAGTACACTTTTTACTTTGGCAGAGATACGGGTTAATCCTGATGCCACTGTACATGTATGTTAGAATTAAACAATTAAGTACATGGGTGACTGGTGGTGGGAGCCAAGTTCCTCATGACCCATGTGGTAATGAATTAGTTAGAGACTTCACTACGAACTCATGTTTAGCTTAATGCACATTCAGATAGTAACATACAGAAATACTTAGAGCTAGACGTATGTACACAGCTTGTATTCCACATGCATTTTCTTGCTCTGTCACCAGGGAGGGACTAAAACTACAAAACCCCAATAGTAATGAGCACACCTAGTCCCAGATTATGGTTTCTTCTAAAACCATTCTCCAATAAAAGGAACCAGGGCTTCTTGAGAAATGACTGATCCTAGGACTGGGGCAGGAAACACACACAATGAGCATGAAGAATTTTATGGTGCCAGAAAGTAAAAAAGTGGAAGGGAAAAAAAAAAAAAAAAAAACATAAAACCAAAATGCACAATGATGTGGGCTATTTCAAAGGAATGCATGAGCCAAGTGAAAGAGTTCCCAACTGCCAAAACAGGAACAAAATTGAGTGCTTTTCTTCTAAGAATTCAGTGTAAAAAGGGGGTGGGGGAAGAAACCCTACAGTGGAGAAGGCTGACAAGCACTGTGTCAGCCAGATATTCAAAGTTAACATCCCCATATGTCATTTGATAGTGTGGAGATAGAGAAAACCCCCAACCTTTTTGGTAAACAAAACCAGGTGCTTAAGACCTTCCGTTGCCAGAAGATTAGGACTTTCCACTGCCAGGGGGAAGGGACTTTCCAAAGAGCCTGAAGTTCACCCTGTTCCAGGAAGGGAGTATGCTCACCTGATTACCTTATCTTTGGACACCAAGGGAGGAAAGGGGGAGGGTGGACCATTGGTCAACCTCAGTCTTTCCTTTGCCCGCCAAAAGCTAAAAGCCCAATGGTTTTAAAAATTGCTTAAAGTGGCCAATAAACGGCATACAACCCAGCCTGTTACCAAAGCCTGCCTACCAAACTGTATAAAAGATGCTTGAGTTAAGAGTTCGGGGCCGCTCCTGTCCTGAAAACAGAGTGACCTCAGCATGCTGAAAATAAAAACCTCTTGCGTTATTGCATCGAACTCTGTCTCCTGGTCTTTGTGAGATGAGCCTTCCCAGCAAGTAAGATTTGTGCTCTTGGGCCAGTCTTACAATAGTACGTACATTTGATATAACGTGATGAAAATGATATTTTTCCCTGAGGTCTTCTTCCCTAAAACCTATTACCCAAATCTAATTATGAGAAAAACATTAGACTTGAGGGTATATGAGAATTCTATATACTATCTTTAGAATATTTCTGTAAATCTAAGTGTCCTAAAATAAAATAATTTGTTGCAAATTAAAAAGAAAATTTAAATCATAATGAGATGCCATTATACACCTATTGAAATAGAAAAAATTTTTTAAATATAATACCAAGTGCTGGTAAGAATGCAGAGTATTTATAACTCTCATAAATCACTGAAGGGGATGCAAAATGGTAAAACTGCTATGGAAAATAGTATGTCTGCTTCTTATATTTCAAACATATGCACACAATAGGACCCAGCAATTCCACTCAAGAGAAAGGAAAAATTATATTTACACAAAAACATGTACATGAATATTTCTAGCAGCATTATTCGTACTTGCAAGAAAACTGAAAACAGCTCATGTCCATCATTTGTTGAATGAATAAACAAACTGCGTTATATTCACATGATTCAATACTACTCAGTATTCAAAGTAACAAAAGATTGATATACCTATCAATGGATAAATCTCAATGCATTTTGTAAGTTAAAGAACCCAGACTCAAAGATTACATATTAGATGATTCCATTTATATGGCATCCTGGAAAAGTCAAAACTATATAAAGACATACAGATCAGTGGTTGCCACAGATGAGACACAGGAGGGCTTGTTTGCAAAGGAGCAGCATGAATGAGTATGTTGGAGTGAAGAAACTTTCCAGAATTCTGATTATAGAAGCAGCTTCAAGATTCTATACATTTGTCAAAATTTACAAAATTCTACTGCAAAAATCAGTGAATTTTACTGTATACAAATTTTTAAAAATTGAAATACTAAAGAGTTTAACAATAGTTTACTCTGGCAGTTACATTTTGGGTTTTATTTACTTCACTCTGTTTTCTGTAGCTAAAAACTTTTAACCAATGCATGTATGACACTTACAGTTTGAAAAAACAAATATGTTCATTAAAGATGTGGCTGTAATAACTAAAAGAAAAAAGGTATCGGAATTGGAAAGGAAGTGATCAAACCATCCTTACTTTCGGATTATGATAGCCTATACAGAAAATAAAAAAGAAGCTATTGATAAAATTACAAATAAATAGAGAGATTAACATGCTGGCTAGATACAAAATCAACATTCAAAAATAAATAGTACTTCACATCAATGATTGCCAATTAGAATATGTGATGAAAAATCCAATTTTCAAAATATGTACAAAAGCTATAACATCCATAGGAATAAATACAGTTGTCCTCTGGTATCCATGGGGAATTGTTTGCAGGACCCAAGCATATATCAAAATTTGTGAATGTTCAAGTCTCTTATATAAAATGGCATAATATTTGTGAATAAACTGTGCATTTCCTCCAGTACACTTTAAATCATCTCTAGATTATTTATAATACCTAATACAATGTAAATGCTATGTAAATAGTTGTTATACTGTATTTTTTTAATTTTTTAATTTTAATCTTTCTTATTTTTATTGTGGGGTTTTTTTTCTGAATATTTTTCACCTGCAGTTGTTTGAATCTGTGGATGGGGAATCCACAGATACAAAGGTCCAACTGTAGTTGAAAGAAGTTATAGAAAAACTTTAAAATCATGACTGAAAACAATTAAAGAAGATCTGAATATATGAAGAGATATTATATGTTCATAGATTTGGAGATTCAATGTCATAAAAATGTCAATTATTCCCAAAATTTAATATAATTCTAATAAAAATTTTGTATACTTCTAAAATTCAAACTGATCTTATGGCTTTTGTATAGGGGTTAAAGAAACAGAGAGAACCAAGACAGTTTTGAAGACGAACATGGTGTCTGGACCCATCAGGGCATATGATAATGAAGTCAGGACAATGTGGTGTTGATGCAGGTCTGCAAATGCAGACTCATGGAGAGAACAGAAAGCCCAGGCATAAAACCCTGTATAAATAGGATAGAAAAAATCAGTGTGAAAGCAGGGGCTATTCCATAGACGGAACAGAGTTCATTGGTTCCTTAATTGTTTCAACAGAAAACATAAGAAAATGTTTTTCTAACCTCCAAGTCGGGAAGTATTCCTTAGAAAGGTTTCAAAAAGAACAATCCATAAAAGAAAAGATTGATCATTGCTGACATGTTAAAACAAAAATTTACACAAAAGACATAATAAAGTGAAAAGACAAGACAGATAGGGAGAAGATTAGTTATACACATAACAGAAAAAGGATTACTGTCAAATATACATGCCTAATAAATCATTCTCAAAAACCTCAATAAGTAAATAGAAAAAGGATATGAATAGGCAACCTGAATGAATAATAAATAAGGCAAAATGTCTAGCCTGTACCACTAATCCAGGAAAGAGAAATTAAAATCACAATGAGATACAATTTCTCACTCATAAGATTGGTCAGAAAAATGGGGGAGGGCATAAAAATTGACATGACCACCTTGTAGATGGATTTAAAGATATCTGGCAAATTGGAAGATGTGGCTACCATGTGATCCACAAATCTCTCTTGGATATAGAACTAGAACTATGACTTCCAAGGCTTCTTACCTGGGTCCATGTAGAAAACCCGTTTTACATCATGGACCAATATAAAGAACACATATGTGTATAGTGTATCTTTATGAGTGTGTGTTGGTGTACATGAGTGAGTGCGTGTGTTCATTTCAATGAAAAATACTTATCCTCACCACATGTGATGCACTGTTATTGCTTTATTCTATCATGCCTCCTTTCTCTATAATGCTGGCCTTGACCCATTACTTGACTTCATGACCCACTAATAGGCCAAAACTTGCTATCTAAAAGACACTCTGGAGTTATTTTTAAAAGATTAATAAGAGGTGTGCCTAAAAATCTCCAAAACTCAACCAGGAGCATGCACAGGGTCCTAGGCAGGAACCAAAGGCAGCCCCCACCTCCCGGCAGCAGGCAGGAGCATGCATGGGTTCCTAGGTGGGAATCAAAGGCAGCATCCCCCAACTGGCAGGAGGTAGGAGCCCATCAAAAACACTGCTTCCATGCAGGTGACCCACTACAGCCACCACCACAGACATGACTGCTGCAAAAGTGTTGCTACCACATCAGTAGCCACAGCCACTGTAGAGCTGGCCCACAAGATACTCAACTGCATTGACACAAGGAGAGGTACCAGCAGAGACTGGGACAAGAAGGGGAAGTCTCTCCCCTCAAAACCCATTCCAGAGTAATAGAAGAAACAACAGTTCTACCACATGACATACATCATTGAAGAGATACAAGAAATATGAAATCCAATAAAATATGACACTACTGAAAGAATAGAGCAATTCTCAAATACCAAACCCTATAGAGCAAGAAATCTTTGAAATGACTCAAAATGAATTCCAAGCAACAATCTTAAGGAAATTCAATGACATTTGAGAAGACTCATACAGACAATATGATGAAGTAAGAAAAACAATCATAGACATGAAGTACAAAATTTGCAAAGAGATAAATAGCTTAAAAAAGAATGTAGCAGGGCCAGCCCAGTGGCACACTGCTATAGTGCGCCGCTTGGGAAGCATGGCGGCGCTCCCACCGAGGGTTCGGATCCCACATACAGACCGGTTCCCGCTCACTGGCTGAGCGAGGCGTGGGAGCAACACCGAGGGTTGCGATCCTGTTGCTGGTCCCGGTCCGGTACGGGGGCGACACTGAGGGTTGCGATCCGTTGCCGGACACGGAAAAAGACAAAAAGGAAAAAAAAAAAGAATGTAGCAGAACTCATGGACCTGAAAGATTCATTCAATGAAATAAAAAACACCACTGAGAGCTTAAGCAGCAGGCTAGAACAAGCAAAAGAAAGAATTTGTGATCTTGAAGATGGTCTTTTTGAAATAATCCAAATGGACCAATAAAAAGGAGGAAATAATTTTTTTAATGAAGAAAATCTAAGAGAGTTAGCAAACAACCTTAAGAGTACAAATATCTGGGCCGGCCCAGTGGCGCACTGGATAGTGCGCCGCTTGGGAGGCACGGCAGCGCTGCCG
>NW_007737133.1:33727-50490 GCF_000696425.1 Galeopterus variegatus
AAAAAAAAAAAAAAAAAAAAAAAAAAAAAAAAAAAAAAAAAAAAAAAAAAAGAGTACAAATATCTGAATCATGGGTGTTCAAGAAAGGGAGGAGAAAGGAAAAGGCACTGAAAATCTATTTAAGGAAATAATAATGAAAAACTTCCCAGGTATAGGGAGAGATACAGACCTTCAGATCCAGGAGCATCAAAGATCCCTAAACAGAGTCAACCCAAAAAGATCCTTCCAAGACACATAGTCAAACTACCAAAGTTCAAAGACAAAGAGAGAATCCTAAAATCAGGAAGAAAATAGTGTCAAGTCACCTACAAGAGAGTCTCTATCAGACTAACACCAGACTTCTCAACAGAAACTCTACAGACCAGAAGAAAATTGTGTGATATATTAAGGCACTAAAAGAAAAAAAACTGCCAAGCAAAAATACTAAACCCAGCAAGACCATCCTTCAGAAATGAGGGAGAAAGAGTGCATCTTCCAGACAAACAAAAACTGTAGGAGTCCACCACTACATGACGAGCCCTGTAAGAAATCTGCAAGGAAGTCCCTCATCCAAAATCTGAAAAACAATAATCACTACCATGAATACACATGAGAGAACAAAACCCATTGGTAGAACAAAAATGCAAACAAGAAAGAGAAAGAAACAAACTTACCACCTCAAAAATCAAGAAACAATCAGAGGGGAAACATCAAAGACAGACAATAGAAGAGAAAAAAAAAGAACAAAAGATATTTAAAACATTCAAACAAAAATTGATAGAATACCAGGTGTAAGATAATACCTTTCAATAACAACCCTAAATGTGGATGGATTAAACTTCCCACTCAAAAGACACAGACGGTCTGATTGGATTAAAAAGCTAGACCCAACTATCTGCTGTCAGCAAGAAACTCACCTCACTTGTAAACACACACACATACTCATACTGAAAAGATGGAAAAAGATATACCACACAAATGGAAACCAAAAATGAGCAGGAATAGCTATTCTCATACTGTATAAAATAAACTTTAAACCAAAAACCATACAAAGAGAAAAAGAAGGCCACTATATGATAATAAAGGGATCTATCCAAAAAGAAGACATAACAATCATAAATATATGTGCACCCAACACTGGAACACCCACACATATAAAACAAACACTACTAGGCCTAAAGAAAGAGATAGACTCCAATACAATAATAGTAGTGGAACTGAACCTCCCTCTGTCAGCAATGGACACATCATCTAGGCAATAAATCAAGAGAGAAATATAGGATTTAAACTATGCTTTAGACCAACTGCACCTGGCAGACATCTATGGAATACTTCATCCAGCAACTATAGAATATACATTCATCTCATCAGCACATAAAACACTCTCCAGGATAGACCATATGTTAGGTCACAAATCAAGTCTCAACACATTTTTAAAAACTGAAATCATTTCAAATATCTTTTCAGAACATAATGGATTAAAACTGGAAATCAATAGCAAGCAAAACTCAGGAAACTGTACAAACACATGGAAATTAAACAACATGCTCCTGATTGATCTATGGGTCCAAGAAGAAATTAAACAAAATCAAAAAAATTCTTGAACCTAACAAAAATAAAAACACATCATATCAAAACATATGGGATACCATCAAAGCAATATTATGAGGGAAGTTTATTGCAACAAATGCTTACATTAAAAGAATAGAAAGATTACGAATATACAATCTAATGCTACACCTCAAAGAAGCAGAAAAACAAGAACAATTCTATCCCAAAATTAGTTGACAGAAAGAAATAATTAAGTTCAAAGAACTAAATGAAATAGAGATCCAAAAAGTGAAACAAAAGATCAGCGAAACAAAATGTTGGGTTTTTGAGAATATAAACAAAATAGACAAACCATTAGCTAGGCTAACCAAAAAAAGAAGACCCAAATAACAAAAGTCAGAAATGAAAAAGGAGACATTACAACTGATACCACGGAAATACAAAGAATCATTAGAAGCTATTATAAACAACTGAATGCCAACAAATTAAAAAACCTGGAGGAAATAGATAAATTTGGAGGCACATACAGACTACCAAGATTTAACCAAGAAAAAATAGGAAACTTGAACAGACCAATAATGAGTAACAAGATTGAAGTAGTCAGCAGTATGTAAACAAAGAAAAGCCCAGGACTGTATAGCTTTACTGCTGAATTATACCAGACCTTTAAAGAGGAATTTACACAAGTTCTCTTCAAACCATTCCAAAAAATTGAAAGAGTCCATTCTCCCAAACTCATTCTATGAGGCCAGCATCACCCTGATACCAAAACCAAACAAAGATGAAACAAAAGAAGAAAACTACAGGCCAATATCTCTGATGAACATAGATGCAAAAATCCTCAACAAAACATTAGCAATCACAATACAGCAACACATCAAAAAAATTATTCACCATGACCAAGTGGGATTCAACCCAGGGATGCAAGGATGGTTCAACATATGCAAGTCAATAAATGTGATACACCACTTCAACAAATCAAGGACAAAAACCAAATGATTATGTCAATAGATGCAGAAAAGGCATTTGACAAAATTCAACATCTCTTCATAATAAAGACTCTCAGAAAATTAGGTATAGCATGAAAGTATCTCAACACAATAAAAGACATGTATGACTAACCCACCACCAATATCATCCTGAATGGTGAAAACCTTAAAGCTTTTCCCTTAAGAACAGGAACAAGACAAGGATGTCCACTCTCACCACTCCAATTCAACACAGTGTTGAAGTACTAGCCAGGGAAATTAGTCAAGAGAAAGAAATAAGGGGCATCCACACTGGAAAAGAGGAAGTCAAACTGTCCCTGATTGCAGATGACATGATCTTATATAGAGAAAAGTCTAAAGACACTATCAAAGAACTCTTAGAGCTGATAAACAATTTCAGTAAAGTTTCAAGATACAAAATCAACACACAAAAGTCAATAGCTTTTTTATACTCTGATAATGAACTAGCAGAAAAAGAAATCAAGAAAGCAGGCCCATTTAAAATAATCACCAAAAAAATAAAATACCTAGCATCAATTTAACCAAGGATGTAAAAGATCTCTACAATGAGAACTGCAAATCATTGTTAAAAGAAATTGAAGAGGACACAAAAAGATGGAAGATATCCTATGCTCTTGGTTTGGAAGAATTAACATTGTGAATGTCCATACTACCCAAAGTGATCTACAGGTTCTATGCAATCCCCATCAAAATACCAATGACATTCTCCACAGAGGTAGAAAAAACAATCCCAACATTAATATGGAACAACAAAAGACCCCAAACAGCCAAAGCTATCTTGAGCAAACAAAAAATAAAGTAGGAGCCATTATAATACCTGACTTCAAATTATACTACAAAGCTATAGTAACAAAAACAGCATGGAAGTGGCATAAAAATAGACAGACCAAAGGAACAGAATAGAGAACCTAGAAATTAGACCACATACTTTCAGCCAACTGATAACTGGTAAGGGCAACAGAAGCATATATTGGGGAAAGGACAACCTGTTCAACCTCTTCAAGTGATACTGGGAAAACTGGACATCCATATGTAGAAGAATGAAACTAGACCTGTACTTCTCACCATATACCAAAATTAATTCAAAATGGATTAAAGACTTATATAAGATCTAAAACTATAATACTAGTAAAAGTATACATAGGGGAAACACTTCAGGAAATAGAACTGGAAAAAGACCTTACAGACAAGACTCCAAAAGCACAGGCAACAAAAGAAAAAATAAACAAATGGGATTATATTAAACTAAAAAGCTTCTGCACAGCAAAAGAAACAATTAAAAGAGCAAAAAGATGACCTAGAGAGTGGGAGAAAATATTCACGAACTATGTATCTGACAAGGTATTAATATCCAGAATATATAAGGTACTAAAACAACTTAACATTAAAAATAAAAGTAATCCAATTTAAAAAATGAGCAAAGGAGCTGAATAGGCATTTCTCAAAGGAAGATAATACAAATGGCCAACAGATACATGAAAAAATGCTCAACATCACTGATTATCAGGGAAATGCAAATCAAAACCACATTGAGATGTCATCTCATGCCAGTTACACTGGGCAGTATCAAAAAGACAGAAAATAACATACACTGGCAAGGATGTGGAGCAAGGGGAACCCTCCTACACTGTTGGTGGGACTGTGAATTAGTTCAGACATTAGGGAAAACAGTATGGAGGTTCCTCAAACAACTACAGATAGAACTGCCATACAATCCAGTGATCCCGCTGCTGGGTGTATACCCAAAGGAGTGGAAATTATCATATTAACAGGATACCTGCACTCACATGTTTATCACAGCTCTATTCATAATAGCTAAGAGTTTGAACCAACCTAAATATCCATCAACAGACAGACAACTGGATAAGGAAAATGTGGTATATATACACAATGGAATACAACTCTGCCATAAAAAAGAATGAAATTCTGCCATTCACAGCAACATAAATGAATTTAGAGAAAATGATGTTAAGTGAAATAAGCCAGGTATAGATAGAGAAATACTGTATATTCTCATAAGTGGGAGCTGAAAAGGGAGGGAGGGAGGGAGGGAGGGAGGGAGGAAGGAAGGAAGGAAGGAAGGAAGGAAGATCAA
Organism: Galeopterus variegatus; assembly: GCF_000696425.1. NCBI lineage: Eukaryota > Metazoa > Chordata > Mammalia > Dermoptera > Cynocephalidae > Galeopterus > Galeopterus variegatus. The sequence goes on from NW_007737133.1 coordinate 38,363, forward strand.
TAATTCTTGGAACTCTCAAAAGGAGAGAAGGGAACTGAGGACAATAGAGGTGGGAAAGTGGGAGGGGGAGAGGGGTTAGGGAGAATTTGGTAAAGGGCCACAAAAAATGTTTACATTTTGTAATGATAATAAAAAAAACAAATAAATAGGGCCGGCCCGGTGGCGCACTGGAGAGTGCGCCACTTGGGAGCGTGGCGGCGCTCCCGCCGAGGGTTCGGATCCCATGTGGAGACCGGTTCCTGCTCACTGGCTGAGCGCGGTGCGAGCGCAACACCGAGGGTTGCGATCCTGTTGCCGGTCTCCGGGGCGGGCACGACACCGAGGGTTGCGATCCCGTTACCGGTCAGCAAAAAAGACAAAAAAAGGAAAAACAAACAAACAAACAAATAAAGACACTCGCTCCCAAGACTCTTATCACACATACTGGGAAACATACAAGAATTTTCGCTATAATTTCTTGCTTATAACCAAAATTTGGAAACATCTTAAATGTCTTCAGCAGAATAAATACATCAAGATATTATTATCATATATGTGTATGTGTGATAAAAGGTTATAACATGCAGTAAAAGTTTTAAAACATGCACGGGAATGTTACATGTGAAGTTAGAGAGCAGATACTTCTGATGGGCAGGGAGTGGAAAGACACACGCAAGAGTTTCAAGAGTATATCTAAAAAGCTACAGTTCACAGAAAATGTGAAAAATATGGCAAAACGCTAACAGTAGGCACAGTACTTCTTTCTGCACACTTCATATATTTTATAACAAAAAGAAGTATGAATACAGATGAGCTCAGCTGTGAGTGGGAGGAGAGACAGGCAGCAGTTTGAGTAGGGAAATATCATGGAACCAAGTTTGGGTTTGCTCTGTCCTGTCCAGTCCTTGTCTGGAAGGCCTGAGCCCTGGATCTCCCTTTGTAGTGGCCACTTCCCATTTGTTCCACCTCCTTTAATTCTCGCACAGTAGTGAGTAATGAGGATTATCACTCCCATTTCACAGATGAAGGAACTGAAGCTCAGGAAAGTGAAGCATAATAACCTGTCTCGGGCCTTGGAGTTCGTATGTTAGGCTAGCTGGCCTCCCCGACAGCTACACCGACTTTCCTGCTACACAACTCTGCTTCTACATGCCAGAGAAGAGACCAGGATCATGGTGAGGCTCAGCACAGAGGTGAATGTTGGAGTGCACGAACACCTCCTCCTTCCTAAAACACACAAATGCAGAGGCTACTTCCTCAGAAGCTCATCTTCCTGGAACCTCAATAGCTGCATGGAAAAGCCACTTGGCATCATCAGAGGCAGAGAAACCCTGGGCCTCACTGTCTCAGGGCCCAGGCGATCTTAGTGAAGGACCTCATTCAAGTGAAACAGAAAATAAGCCTGAGCTCCTCCAGGCTCAAGGAGGAGACACCTATGTGTGGGAGGGTCCTGGGCCAGATCTCCCTGAGGTGACTGTTTGCCACTTAGCATATTCCCTTTTACACAGAAAGAAGTCAATACTTGCTTATTGGATGAATGAAAAACATACAAATGAGTCAATGACAATAATAAAAATAGAGAAATTAGTAAATGTGATTAATAGGTTTCATTAATTGTCAAAACCATCTGTCTACAGTATGTGGTAACCTAAACACAACAAAAGAACATGGCTTTCAAAGATGTTGATTAATCCCAGATCCATTTCTGATAATATTTATTCTATTTTAATTTATTTCAAGTCCTTGGTTCCCGAACCCTGGTCCTGGCCTCAGTTTTCACCTGATGTGCTGTAACTAATCCCCAGCCAACGGCTGCCCACAGCACTCCACTCAGAAAAGTTATGAGGTTGTTTCTCTCTTGGCCCAGGGAGCCGAGCGTTATAACTAAATAGTAATGTCTATGACGAGCACATGCCAGGATGGTGGGAAACGTGACATGTGATTTTGCCAAAACTGCAGTAAGCCTTTCAGGGTGCTAGAAACCAGAAAACCATTCCGTACCTCAACTTTTGGCCCAATCACTCAGTCTAAAAACATACATTTACTGATGACTTAGGGAAGCAATGAGATAAGGTGGAAGGAAATTGGGCATGAATTCCAACTCTGCCACTCACAAGCTGGGTGACTGTGCACAACACACTTAATCTTTCTGGGCCTCATTTTCTTCTGAAAAAAATAGAGGCCCTCACTCATTCTGTACCTATGCCACCCTAGCACACTAAGAAGTCCGGTAAAAATGTGTTGGATGCACGTGTGAGTCAAGAAACAAATGGTATAAATGGCACACAGAATGTATTCAACAAAAGGTCTCAAATATTGCCAACTCTCATATTCATTGATTTGCTTTGGATTCAGGCATATCACCTATAAAAGTGGGTAGGGTAGTAAGGGGAGCAACCTTAGGTTGCTTCTTTCGGAATAGCCCCACACTATTACCCTTTGTGGTAGATAGAATCCTAACATAGTTACAAGTTCCCAAAGGACCACTTTCCAGTTTTCGATCAAACCCTAACGTAGGTGCTGCTATGAAAAGATTTTGCACATGTGATTAAGGTTCCAAAGCAGCTGACCTTAAGAAAGGAATATTACCCTTAGTGGGCCTCACCTAATCAGGTGAGTCCTTCAGAGGAACTGGGTTCTTCCTTGCAAGAGTGGTTTGAAGCATAAGAGGGATTCAGCATGAGAGTGAAACTACACTGCTGGCTTTGAAGATGGGAGGCCTCTAGGGGTGACAGCAGCACACAGTTGACAGCCAGCAAGAAAACAAGGAGCCATAAGGACTGAATTCTGCCATAACCACTGAGCTTGGAAGAGGACCCCAAACCCCTAATGAGACACAGCTCTGCCAGCACCTCCACTTCAGCCTCACAGGACTGTGAGCAGAGAACTAGATGCTGTGCCCAGACTTCTGACCTACAGGACTGTGCAATGTGCTCTTCTAAGCCACTAAGTTTCCGGTCATGCATCACGAAGCAATAGAAAACTAATACACCCTCATCCTTTTTTTGCCAATTTTACTTTCTTTAAAAGCTTTCCCATCCTAAGACTTCAATAGAATATTGTTACTGGAAAGAAACACATCTTAAGACAACTATCCTTTAATATCTCACAAGAGATGGCCACAGTGAGGCTCAAGGTAATCCCACCAAATGGGCTGTGGGCTTCTATCATTTTGGGATGATCAGCATATTACCTTACTTGGCTTTTATAATAGTGCTTATGGTTGGTTTTCTGAGAATGAAACTGATGTATGCTTATAGACAAGTTTGAAGCCTAAGAAAAACAGAAATAAGAAAACGTAAATCACCAGTAACCCCATACTCATAAGTAATTCCTGTTAATATATTGACAGCAACGTATTCCTTGTCAATCTTGTTATACATTTATTTTAGCAAAATTAAAAACAATTTATATTCTAATATTTCTCAGACTTCTTTGACTACAACTCAATAGTATATAGGTTTTACATTACTCAAAAAATTCACAAAACAATACTCTTGCTACGTGCAATACATTTTGATAGTTTCTATTGTTTCCTTTTTTAAAATATATATATTCTTTGCAACCCACTGAACTGATTGCAAGACTCACTAATGTGTTATTACCTGTAGTTTGAAAAACATCGCTATATACAAGTTTGTACCCTGAATTTTCTACTTTGTGTTGTTTCATTAAAAACTCCCAATGCCATTAAAATTATTTTTAAAATATTTATAATGGCTTTATGCTATTAAATCTTTTTGAGGTATCATATTGACCTTATTTACCCTTTCTCCTATGTTTGAATATTAGGTTGCTTCATATTTTTAAAAACAAAATAAGCATTTTTCTTGCCCATTAATCGTTTGTATGTTCTTTAGTATTGATATCAAGAAGTGAGATCACTGGAGTGTGTGCATGACTGTCTCCCTTCAAAATAGTGTTGAACCAGACAAGGAGCCTGAATGGAATAATTAAGTCATTTCACATCCTCCTCCTCTGCATCCCCCTGCACTTACTTAGTTCTCCAGGGAAAAGAGAGCCTGGAGAACACTGTTCTTCTCTGGACTTTGTCAGCGGCTTGAAAGAACAGTACACCTGACTGCAGGTCTGAACCAGGAGGGTCTCAACTAGAAGACTGGAGGGTGCTTCCGCTGCAGGCACCTGAGCTGCACAATAGTCAATTGCACAGCTGCCAAAATGTTTTCATTACTCATCAGCTGTTAGCATTGTTAGTTCCAATGCACCGTGATTTTCATTGCTGCTGAAGCAGGCTGGCATCCTCTTCTCCGCAGCAGACTGCCTTCCCAAGCAGCCAACACTTAAGTGTCCCCGTAGGGGCCGATATGCTTACTCCAACACTCTCACCGCTGCTCCCAACCTGCCCTCCCTCCACAGCCTCTGAGGCACCCAAGGAAGCACGTCCCTCTCCACTCTGATTTAAATGCCTTCCTCAGGTGCAATTTCTCCTTCCCCTCCCCCTCTCTCCCTCTCTCCCCCCTCTCTTTCACTCTCTGTCTTTCCCTCCCACTTAATGTAATACTTAGAGCAAAAAATTCACCTCTCTGCATTATTTAGGTCTGACTGCAGATCTCCTGAAATAAGCAGATGTTAGATCATTTTCATGGGAGCCCTGACCCTGTGTTTGTCATATGATGGGGCTCATCTCACATGGTGAAGGCCTCTGCAGACGGCTCACTATATCTTCAGCCCAGGCTCCAAACCTGAGGCTGTAGGCATTAGGGTGCTAGGGGGTGAAGGTATCTGCGTATGTGTTGTGGGGTTGGGCATCTGTGTATGTGTTAACTCAGCACATCTGTTCATTCCAGTGAAAATTTAAGGGAATACCTTGTTTCATATCTCAGTGCTTTCGGTTTTGCACCATTCTCTCCTTTATACTCTTGGCTAATTTCTACTTGTGCTGCAAGACTCAGCCCGAATGTCTTCTCCAGAAAACTTGGGTTGACTTGTCTCTTCTGGGCTCCAACATCACCCTCCTGTGCCTCTTGCCCTAGAGTACAATTACTTCCTTACTTTTCTTGATAATGTATCTTAGTTTATTTTTGTATCCCCAGCATAGTTCCCGTCACATGTATATGCTCAGTAAACTTTTACTGCAGTGAACCGAAAAGGTACGGAATTATCAACTCACAACCTTGTGCTTCCTATAGGAAAGCACAGTTGCTTTCCCCTTAACCCTGACCTCTAGTTCTAAAGGTAACATTGGTCATAATAGAGAGTAGTGAAGGTTTCCACCTTGTCAGATAGGTACTCACATATACATACATATATATTATACATACATATACATACTATATATATATATATATATACACACACATATACATACTATATATATATATATTTCCTTTTGACTTAAGCAACAAAAATTTATTATCTCACAATTGCAGAGGCTGTATATATATACACACATATACATACTATATATATATATATATATATACACACACATATATATATATATACACATATATATATTTCCTTTTGACTTAAGCAACAAAAATTTATTATCTCACAATTGCAGAGGCTGGAGTTCAAGAACAGGGTGTTTCCATCTGAAGACTGAGGAAGGGTCTGGCCCAGGCCTCTCTCTTCAGCTTGTAGATTCCGTCTGCTGGCTGTGTCTTCATGTCATCTCCCTCTCACATGTCCCGTGTCCTAATCTCATCTCTGATAAGAATGTCAGTCATATTCAATTAGGGCCCACCTTAATGACCTCAGGCTCAAGTACAGACAGGTACCCGAGCAGCTCCACAATCTTACTTATTACACAAGTTTACTAATTACATCTATAATGGTTCTGTTTCCAAGTAAGGTCACATTTTGATGTACTGGGGAACTCATATGGATTTCATGGGGACATAATTCAACCTGTAACATATGCCAAATGAAGACCAAAAAAAATTTGTTCATTAGGACTCCAAACCTAATTAAATCTAACTTCAGTCAAGTGCTTACTGTGGTGGGAACAGTGGACTAAGGCGGGGACATAATTCAACCTGTAACATATGCCAAATGAAGACCAAAAAAAATTTGTTCATTAGGACCCCAAACCTAATTAAATCTAACTTCAGTCAAGTGCTTACTGTGGTGGGAACAGTGGACTAAGGGCAGTAGAATTAAGGAAACATGGGTTCTCCTGCCTTTGAGGATCTGGGGGTGCGATGATAATATAACAGTGCCCAGCACAGTTCCTGGCACATAGGCAGTATCCTATAAATGTTTAAAGAATATAGTCCTGCTTTGGGAGTCAGGAGCCCAAGACTTTATTGCTTTTGCCACTTGTTTTCTATGTAGCATTGAGAAGTCACTTCCTGCCCTGAGGCTTTGTCTTATGTTTAAATCTAATAAGGAATGACATGATTATGGTAGGATTCAACAGGAACTGAAACAAAGCCATGCCCTGAGGAGAAAGCATTGTTGCCCAGGACATTAATCAGTTTGTAGGTCATGTTTGCTAAACAGACTCTAATTTCCTCCTGCTGAATCAATTAAGAATTCTTATTTTTCATTATTTTTAAAGAACAGGGTTTCTGTTTTTTCCACTGAGATATGTTCTCAGTTGCAGGTGTTTTTCTCTCGCTCAGTCTGCAGAATATATTAAATAGTGCCCGAGGGCTGCAAATCCTTGGAGCTCATCCAATACATAAGGAAACTGAGGCCACTTGCCTCACAGGTGATATATTAACCCCATCTTCTAGTGGTACTAGGAGGCCTTCTAGGCATAGGTGAGCACTCTTCTTCTGGCTTAAAATGAAACAAAAACAAACCCAGCTAATCAATATAACTTCCCAGCATTTTTATTGATCTGTCTCTCCCATCCTCCCCCACAGTCCCCCATTATGTATGTTCCACCATCAGGCAAAAGTACTTCCCCAAACAGAATTTATGCTGGGGGGAGAGGTGAGAATCCCTCCAAAAAGTAACATAAGAAAGACCTCCAACTCTGGCTATGATGTATAAAGTTAGAACAGATCAATTCTCCTGTTGTTAGTAACTAGAAAGAAATGGATAAGGTAAAATATGGTATATTTTAAATATATACTAGAGAGTCATGGATGCAAAGAAGCCTAAGAGAATCACATTCCAAAGAGGGACAAGCTCTTCTAAGGTGAGCAGAGACCAGTAGCCACTTACGTCTGCCTGGGCATCTGCTGAGTCAGGGCCTGGGTGGACAGAGAAATAGGATTGGTTAAGGAGAGCTACTGGGTGCATTGGAATCTGTAGAAGCCCAAGATGCAGAATGAACTTCTCCCTCTAATTGATTCACCCACAAAAGACATTTGCAGAGTGTGACATAGAAACACCAGAATAGAAGGCTAGGGACTAGGGAAAAGCGTTGGGATTCGTGAGTACGCAGAGCCTGCGAGAGGAAGGGACCTGTAATACACACAGGGCAGACCTCCTTCTTGAAAAATTTAAGCAGAGTTAACTAAAATAAATTAAATGTGAAACCTATTGATAATAACTGAAATAGCTCAATTCCTGATTAAAGCAGAGTGACCAGTCCTTGCTATCTGGCAAAGAAAAAGTATGTTTCTTTCTGGGGGAAAATAATATTTATTCTTGTCTCTCGAGTTTTTAAGCACAATACCTAATCATAAATTACTAAAAATGCAAAGAATTAAAAATTATTATAAGCATAAGTAGGGAAAATGTGGTGCATAATTAAGAAAAAAAGTAGTCAATAAAGTCTGACCCACAGATAATGCACATATTGGAATTAGCAGACAAGAACTTAAAGTAAGTACCATAACTATGGTAAAGAAATTAGAAGAGAAGACAAAAAAAATTGATGAAAATAGATAATTTAAATATGGAACTGGAATTCTAAAAATACCAAATAGATATTCCAGAGCTGATGTGAAATTAATGTCATTACCTGAGTTTAGCAAATACAAGGACACAAAAAAAATATCAATGAACTAATAGAAAATTTTCCAAACCAAAACCAAAAAGAGAAAAAATAAGGTAAAATAACATAGCATGAGAGACATGTATAGCAGAGAAAAGGGAGAAGAGGTGTATTTGAACAGTTAAGAGATGAGAACTCCAAAACTGATAAAAGACATCAACTAACTGATTCAAGCAGGAAAGTGATAAGAAAAACACACATGGGCACATTACAGTCAATTGCTGAACACCAAAAATAAAGATGAAAACTTAAAAGCAGCACCCCTCCACCACCGCCACCAAAAAAGAGAGATGTTACGATGAAGGGATCAGCAATGAGAATTACAAGTGTCTTGGCAACAGAAGGGATGGAAGCCAGACAGTGAAATGGCATCTTTAAAGTGCTGAAAGAAAAATAAGACCTCCTAAACTAGAATTCTATATCCAGTAAAAAATATTCTTCTAACTTGTCATTGAAATAAAGATATTTTCAGACAAACAAATGCTGAGAACATTTGTTTGCCAGCAAAGCTTGCCCTCAAAGAGATAATAAGGCTCTCAAGTTGAGCAAAAATGATACCAGCAAGAAGCATGATCCTTCAGGAGAAAGGAGAAAGTGACGAGCACCAGAAAGGACACACACACACACACACGCACACACACACACACGCACGCACACACACACACGCACACACATACACACAGGTAAATATGAAGAACTTTTTTTTTAACTGAAGACTATTTAACTGAAGGCTGCTATGCACTGCAATGAAACAATGCACCTCTGCAACTGATAACATGTGGAAGTAAAATAATGAAAATAGCACAGATAGTATGCATGTAAGTGAAATGATAATTCGTTAAGATTCTAATCTAAAGAATACTAATTAAAAGCCGATTATAATAAGTTAAAGATGCATATTGCAATAACAACTAAAAAAAGTTAAAAGGGCATCACTACATAGCCTATATGGAATATAAATGATATAATAAAAATTACTAAATTTTAAAAAGCAGGAAAGGAAAACCAAAGTAACAAGGAACAGAAGGGCAAATAGAACACAAATTGCAAGATGTTATACTTGAACACCACCACGTCAGTAACTGCATTAATTCTAAATGAATTCAACAATCTAATCTAAAGACAGATATTGTCAGATGGGATAGACCCAATTATACGTTGTTTGCAAAGCACAGTTTAAATGAAAGAACAAACGTAGTATGAAAGTAAATGGTTGGGAAAATATGTAGCACGTAATATGTAATATGTAAATATTAGTCTTAATAAAACTAATGTAGCCATATTAGTATCACATGAACAAGGAAAATTTGAGAGATTAAAAAGGGCAATCTCTAGGTTCCTAACAACATAGCTTCAAATTACATGAAGCAAAAACTGGCACAACCAAAGAGGGAAAATACACAAAATCCACAATCAAAGCTGTGTAATTTTACCCACCTATCTCAGGAATTGTTAGAACAAGCAGAAAAAAATCAGTAAATACAGAGAAAAGTTGAAAAACACTATTAACCAATTTAACCTCATTGATGACCACAGACCAACAATTATAGAATAGATTCTTTTCAATAACATTTAATATTCAGCAAAATAGACCAAATGCTTGGCTGTGATATATCTCAGTATGTTTTGAAGAACTGTAATCACAGTGTGTTTTCAGAACAAAATGGCATTAAATTTAAAATCAATAAAATATAAAAACAGCTAGAAAGTTCTCAGATGTTTGGAAATTGAATGACATATTGCTACATAACCCATAAGTCTAAGAAAGACTCAAACAGGAATTAGAATATATTTGGAACTGAATAATAATGAAAGGATACAATCAAAATTTATGAGATGCAACTAATGCAGTGATTAGAGGGAAGTCTATCACTTTAAATAGCTACATTAGAAAAGAAAAAATATTTAAAATTAATTATCTGTTTCCACCTCAAGAAGCTAGAAAAAAAGAAAAGTAAATTAAACCAAGTAAAAAGAAGAAAATTGCAAATATAAAAGAAATTGATGCATTAGAAAACAACAGTAAAAAATAGATAAGGATAAATGAATCCAAAGTTTGGTTATTAATAAAACTTAATAAAATCAGCAAACTCTCAGCAAGAAATATAAAAAATAAAGAAAGCACAAATTACTGGCATGAAAAATGAAAATGATGACATTACTTCAAAGCCTATAGGAATAAGCAGGAGGGACAGGACTTTCAGAATAGTAGAGTGAGAAGAAGGGAGGACTTAAGAAATATAAAAAATAAAGAAAGCACAAATTACTGGCATGAAAAATGAAAATGATGACATTACTATAGGAATAAGCAGGAGGGACAGGACTTTCAGAATAGTAGAGTGAGAAGAAGGGAGGACTCTCTTTCCAACAAAACAACCATTTAACTGAAGAAAATTATTTGTTTTATTTAAAAAACTATCATTTAAAATCTGTGGAGACTCAAATAAATAAATGAAGAAACATTTGCTCAAGAAAATCTACTAAAACATACTGAATCTCTATCACCACAGCAAGAGTCAGCAGCAGTTTAAGCATGCCATACTTCCTCCCCAACCTCATGCTCAGTGTTATGGAAACTACTCCAGTGGCTCTAGTTTTGGTGGGAGTAGTCAAGAAGAAAGGTGCTCCTCTTCCCCCCACCTCCCAGCCTAGGGCTGTATGTCACAATGGGAAGAGCAGCTCATAGGGATATCTCATTCCTTCCAGCTCTGTGTTGCAAAAGCTCTATTTGGGTGGGCTCAATGGAGAGAACCAGCACTCTCTTCCCCAACCAGCCCCTACTCAGGGCAGAAGCTCTGCTCCAGGTACAGTAGGCCAAGAATACTGGGCCCTGATCACAGTCACCCCCTCCTAAGCTCACTACTCATGGGGGTGGATGTTCCACATAAGAAAGGGCAAGCGGAGACAACCAGGGGTGTCACCCACCCACTAGTGCCGGTCACAGAACAGTTCTTTGACAGGGGGTTTTAACTAAGAGAAGAAGCAGATCATGACAAAGATCTTCACAGTTCTGCCCGAGGGACAGTCTTTATTTGGAACAGGGCATATAGAATGTCCAAGGGGATAGCTGTATAAAAAATGGAGAGATCTGGATGGAGCAATTAAGAAAGCAGGGCGCTCACAGCTCCATGATACTAGAAGCAGGAAGCAAAATGACAGAGTGATCAGAACTTTAACAGAGAGAATCAGGGAAAGAGAAGACCAGGAAGAGCCCCTCTGGGATCATGGTCAACCCTGCCACTCAGGACTCCTGTGTGCAAATGCTCCACTGTACTCAAAGTAGGTGAGGGGCAGACCTGAAAGCCTTCCTCAAGCTGCACACAGAAGCATCAACAAATAGTCTAATTCCCACTGGCACAAGGGGCTTAAGCACAGCCTCTGACCAAACACTAGCTGAACAATAAGCTACTCTGGCCGGGGCAACACCTAAGAAGCCAAGCCCATAAGTAAAGCCACACACACACCTGGCAATCTGAAAGACTGTGAACATTCACAAGCCTGCTCTCTCTCAGAGGTGATCAGAGAGGCAAAAACCCAGCTATTACTACCTGGCTGAATGTGGAGCAAAAACATAAACTCTGGGAAGTGTGGTAGTCTCCAAGTCATACACATGTCCAGTGGTAAAAGGGAAATATCTACCTTGCTAAGGGGGCTTAAGCACAACCATTGACCAAAAGTGAATTAGGCTGACCCAGAGTAGTCCTAGACTGAAAGATAACAAAAATTTTTTTTAAAAAAATCTGAGCAGGGATGTCAAAGGCTGCATACTCCAGGACAGGCCATATATTAGGCCACAAAACAAGCTTCAATAATTTAAAAGGATTGAAATAACACCAAGTGCTCTTCTCCAACCACAATGGCATAAAATTAGAAAACAGCAAGAAAAGAAAATTTGTGAAATTCACAAATATGTGGGAATTAAACAACAGTTCAAAATAACTTATGAGTCAAAGAAATTCACAGGGGAAATTAGAAAATGCCTTAAAATAAATAAAAATGAAAACACAGCATACCAGCATTTATGGAATGTAGCTAAAGCAGTGCTCAGATGGAAATCTATGGCTGCAAATGCCTATGCCAAAAAAAAAAAAGTCTGAAATTAATACCCAAACATGTATCTTAAAATCTTAAACTAGAGGGCCAGCCCGGTGGCGCACTCGGTAGAGTGCGGCGGTGCTCCCGCCGAGGGGTCGGATCCCATATAGAGACCGGTCCGCTCACTGGTTGAGCACGG
>NW_007737133.1:50969-53579 GCF_000696425.1 Galeopterus variegatus
CTGACTGATATCTCTTATGAACTTAGACATAAAAATCCTCAATAAAATACTAGCAATAAGAATACAGCAACACATCAAAAAAAAAAAAAATTGTACACCTTGATCAAGGAGGATTCATTCCAGAAATGCAAGGTATCTTAGCATAAGAAAGAATCAATTAAAAGTATAAATGATGGTGGGATTGTCACAAACAACTTTTAACATGTTGAGATACTTTCCTTCTACACCTAATTTGTTGAAAGTCATTATCATGAAGCGATGTTGAATTTCATTGAATGCTTTTTCTACAGCTACTGAGGTAATCCTATGATTTTTGTTCTTGATTTTGTTGATGTGATGTATCACATTTATGACTTGTATTTGTTGAACCATCCTTGCATTTCTGGAATGAATCCTCCTTGATCATGGTGTACAATTTTTTTTTTTTGATGTGTTGCTGTATTCTTTTTGCTAGTATTTTATTGAGGATTTTTATGTCTAAGTTCATAAGAGATATCAGTCAGTCGTTTTCTTTTTTTGTTGGATCTTTGTCTGGTTTTGGTATTGAGGTGATGCTGGCCTCATAGAATGAGTATGGGAGAGTGGCCTCTGTTTCAATTTTTTGGAATAGTTTGAAGGTAATTGGTATTAATTCCTCTTTAAAGGTTTGGTATGACAAACCCACTATAAATATCATCCCGAATGGGGAAAAACTGAAAACTTTTCTCTTAAGAACAGGAACAAGACAAGGATGCTATCTCTCACCACTCCTATTCAACATAGTACTGGAGGTACTAGCCAGAGAAATCAAGCAAGAAAAAGAAATAAGGAGCATCCACATTGGAAAAGATGAAACAAAACTGTTCCTACTTGCTGATGACACGATCCCATATACAAAAAAAAACCCCTAAAGACTTTATCAAAAAACTCTTAAAGCTGGTTAATGATTTCAGTAATGTTGCAGGATACAAAACCAATGCCCAAAAATCAGTTGTGCTTATATTCTCCAATAATGATTGAACAGAAAGAGAAATCAAGAAAGTAAGCCCATTTACAATAGTCATACACACACACACACACAAAAAAAAAAAAAACCCTAGGAATCATTTAACCAAGGAGGTGAAAGATCTCTAGAATGACTACAATGAAAACTACAAACCACTGCTGAAAGAAATTAAAGGGGACACAAAAATATGGAAAGATATTCCATGCTTGTGGATTGGAAGAATTAATATTGTGAAAAGGTCCATACTACCCAAAGTGATCTGTAGATTCAATGCAATCCCCTTCAAAACATCAATGACATTCTTTACAGAAATAGAAAAATCCATCCAAACATTCATATGGACCAATGAAAGACCCTGAATAACCAAAGCAATCCTGAGCAAAAAAACAAGTCAGAGGCATAGCACTACTTGACTTCAAATTGTACTACAAAGCTATTGTAACCAAAACAGCATGGTACTGGCATAAAAACAGTTACTAAGACCCATGGAACAGAATAGAGAACCCAGAAATCAACCCACATACTTAACAGCCAACTGATAATTGGCAAGAGCAACAGGAACATACATTGGGGAAAGTACTGTCTCTTCAGTAAGTGGTGACAGGAATCCATATACAGAAGAATGAAACTAGACCTACGCTTCTCACCATGTACCAAAATTGACTCAAAATGGATTAAAGTCTTAAGTATATGACCTGAAACTGTAAAACTACTAAAGCAAAATACAGGGGAAACACTTCAGGAACTAGGACTGGGCACAGACTTTATGAACAAGTGCCCAAAAGCACAAACAACAACAAAAAAACAAACAAACGAATGGAACTATATATCAAACTAAAAAGCTTCTGCACAGCAAAGGAAACAATCAACAGAATGAAACGACAACTTACAGAGCGGGAGAAAATACTTGCAAACTATACATCCAACAAAGGATTAATATCTAGAATATACAAGGAACTCAAGCAATTACACAGTTAAATAAATAAATAACAAATATCCAATTAAAAATGGTCAAATGGGGCTGGCCCAGTGGTGCACTGCTACAGTGTGCCGCTTGGGAGCNAAAAAAGACAAAAAAAGGAGAAAAAAAAATCTTAAACTAGAAAAGAAGAGCAATTTAAACTCAAAGAAAGGAAAAGGAAGAAAATAACAAAGTTTACAGTGGAAGTAAATAAAATAGTAGAAAAACAATAGAAAAAAAAGGTGTGGGCTTAAAAAATAAATAAATAATCAAATTGACAGTGATTTGGCTACATTACCAAGAAAATAAAAATATAAATAAAACTGAAACTACCAAAACCAAGAATGAAAGAGGGTATGTAACCTACTGCCCTTTCAGAAATCAAAAGATGGCACAGGAATACTATAAACAACGTTTTGCTAACAATTTTGATAACATAAATAAAATAAACAAATTCCTAGAGAGACAAGCACCACCAAAACTGATTCAAGCAGAAATGGAAAGTCAGAGCAGACTTGAAGTAAGTAAGATATTTAGTTAATAATTGAAAAATCTCCCACAAAGAAAGACGAAGCCCCAGATGTTTTCAATGGTGGTTTCTACTGGACATTTTAAAAAAGAATTAATACTAATCAATCCCTCACAAAGTCCTGAAAAAAAAAAA
>NW_007737133.1:54503-56396 GCF_000696425.1 Galeopterus variegatus
ATAAATTATTATTTGGCAACAGAAAGGAAAGAAGTACTAATACATGCCACAACATAGATAAGCCTTGAAAACATTATACCAAGTGAAAGAAGCCTGTCACAAAAGATCACACATTGCATGATTTCATTTATATGAAGTGTCCAAAACTGATAAATCCATAGGGACTGAAAGTAGATTAGTGATTGCCTAGGTTTGGGGGAGGAGGAGAAGGTAGTGACTGCTAATGAAAACGGGTGATGAAAATGTTAACTTAGATGGTGGTGATGGCTGTACAGCTCTATGAATATACTAAAAAACCAATGAATTACATATTTTAAAAGGGTGAATTTTATGGTAAGTAAATTGTACCTTAATAGTATGTTTTAAATGATGATAGAGAAGCCTGACTCACCGCCGCTCCCGCTCCGCCCGCCGCTCGCCTCGCATCCCGGCCCGTCAGCCTTTGCTAACGTTCAGCTTCCCCTGAAGACTCACCTAAACCCGTCGTCCTCTCTCAGACTTCACCGATCGACTTGTGAACCTTGAAGATTTTTGCCTTTTCAGAATTAAGTCTTGTATAGTGGTCTTCGGGAGGTCTGTTGGTCCATGTCCGTGGGGTTTTTCCATGTATGAGCTCATTCCNCGGTCACGAAAAAAGACAAAAAAAAAAAAAAAAAGGTCAAATGATCTGAATAGACATTAAATGGCTAATATGCACTTTAAAAAATGCTCAACATCACTAATCATCAGTGAAACGTAAATTAAAACCGCATTGAACTAGACTGGTTATAATCAAAATGATGGAGAATAATAAATGCTAGCAAGGATCTGGAGAGATGGGAATGCTCCTATACTGCTGGTGGGGCTGTAAATTAGTACAACCACTATTGAAAACAGTATGGAAGTTTCTCAAACAACTACAGATAGATCTACCAAATAATCCAGCAATCTCACTTCTAAGATATACCCAAAGGAGTGAAAATTATCATGTCGAAGGGATACCTGCACTCCCATGTTCATCGCAGCTCTATTTACAATAGCGAAGATACGGAGCCAACCTAAATGTCCATAAACAGATGACTGGATAAGGAAAATGTGGTGTATATACACCATGGAATACTACTCTGCCATAAAAAGAATTAAATTCTGCCATTCACAGCACCATAGATGAGCTTGGAGAAAATCGTGTTGAGTGAAATAAGTCAGGCACAGATGGAAAAATACCACATGTCCTCACCCATAAATGTGAGCTAAGAGAGAAGGAAGAAACGAAAGAAAGTCCATGGTGGTATGTTGGACTTGCAGAAGGAGAGAGCATACCTAGGGTTATGGATTGTGGCGGGCAGAGAAGGGAGACCAGGGATTAATTAGGTAGGGGACACAGGAAATAATTGCAATTTGTAGTAATGGGCATGCTGTAATATTGATCTGGCCATCACATCTTGGGCATAAGTGGTGACAGTCAGCTTTGTACACCATGAATATGCATAACCAATAAAATTTATTTAAAAAGAAAAAAAGATGATCATACAATTTTTATCATTTATACTTTTCAATAAGAAAATTAGAAATAACCCAATTTTAAAAATGGGCAGTGGAACTCAATAGAAATTTCTCCAAAAAATATGTGCAAATAACCAATAAGTACATGTAAAGATGTGAACAGAATTACCACATTACCTAGCAAATCCATACCGTGGTATATATTCAAGAGAAATGAAAACATACATTCACAAAAAAAAAACTTGTACACAAATATTCATAGTAGCATTATTCACAATAGCCAAGAAGTGAAAACAACCCATGTATCCATCAAATTATGAATGAATAACAAAATTATGTATATTCATACAATAAATTATTATTTGGCAACAGAAAGGAAAGAAGTACTAATACATGCCACAACATAGATAA
>NW_007737134.1:0-4213 GCF_000696425.1 Galeopterus variegatus
AAAAAAAAAAAGACTTTGTTCAGGGAGGAGGACATCATTGCGGCATTGTTTAGAGTTACTGCCACATAGTAATAATGAAGTGCAAACCACTGCTTAGTGTCATTAGTGTCACTGCCATTTTTAAACTCTCCACAGACAGGGTACTCCCTGGTCGTCTGCATCGGAGGCAGGCCCCTATCATTTCTCCTCCCTTGGTACATGTTGTTTATAAATAAAAAACAATCCACACAGGAACTGGAAAGCAGCTCTGGGGGTTGGGGTGGGGAGGGGTGGGGGGAATAAAGGTGGAGGAGCCAGGGCCAGCCAGACCGGGGTTTAGTGGGACCAGGCTTGTACAGCCTCAGCAGCCACACTCCACTCCAGTATGATCACTGGTCAGCAGTTGTGGAGTGCCAGCTTTGGCCAAGGCACTGTTCTATGGGCCTTTAAATCAACACGTTAAAGACAATGGAAAATAATGGGTATGAACAGGGAATTTTCCGAAGAGGAACCACAAAAGGTTAGCAAACATATGATATGTTTAAAATCATTACTAGTCAGAAAAATGCAAAGGAAATCTGCAACGAGGTGTCGCTTTACAAGATGACACTTGAAAACATTGAGAGGTGGGATGATGGGGCCTTGAAGGTAAATGAACTGTTACCCAGTGCTGGTGGCAGATGCATTTACGGTGCAGGCAGTCATGTCCCACCGCCCCCACCAGCCTGCAGAGTGGGTGGTTATCACACTCCCTTACAGACAGGGATGGGGACGACGGGGCCTGAACTAGAGAGGGTTTAGCTGAGCAGGAAGCCTCCAAGGAAGGCAAAAAGAGGGGAGAAAGGAAGAAAGAAAGAAAAGAAAGGAAGGAGGAAGGAGGGGAGGGAGAGAGAGAGAAGGGAAAGAGAAAAAAGTCTGCAGGCTCTAGAACTGGGCTGCTTGGCCGTTTTGTTTGTGTGTTTGTTTTAACATTTATTTGTACATACTTGTGAGGTACAGTGTGTGTTTCAGTACGTGCATATGCTGCACAGTGATTCACTTAGGGAAGACAGCATGGTTTTCACCCATTAGTCCATCACCTTTTCTCCTTTCCGCCCTCCTCCCACCTCTAGTAACCATTATTCTACTTTCTCATTTTATATGAGAACCAGTTTTGTGGTTTTTTTTTTTTTTTTTTAGATTCCACATGAGTGAGACCATGCGGTATTAATCTTTTTATGCCTGACTTACTTCACTTAACATGATGGTTTCTAGTTCCCATCTATGTTGCTGCAAGTGAAAGGATATCATTTTATTTTTTAATAGCCAAGTAGTATTCCATTGAGTATATATACCAAAATTTTTTTCCATTCATCTGTTGATGGGCATTTAGGCTGATTCCATCTCTTGGCTATTGTGAATAGTGCTGCTATGAACATGGGCGTGCAGGTGTCTTCTTGATATGCTGATTTCATTTCCTCTGGGTATACACCCAATAGTGAGATAGTTGGGTCGTAGGGTACATCTATTTTTAGTTCTCTAAGGAAACTTCATACTGTTTTCCACAATGGCTATACTAATTTACACTCCCATCAGCAAAGTAGAATTTCTTTCTCTCCCCACCCTCACCAGCATTTGTTATTTTTTGTCCTGTTGATAATAGCCATTCTAACTGGAGTGTGATGATATCTCGTCCTGGTTTTAATTTGCATTTCCCTGATGATTGGTGATGTTGAGTATTTTTCATGCACTTGTTAGCCATTTGTATGTCTTCTTTTGAGAAAAGTCTGTTCCGGTCCTTTGCCCATTTTTTAATTGGATTATTTGCTTTTTTTTTTTTTCTGTTGAGTTGTTTAAGTTCCTTATACATTCTGGACATTAGCCACTTGTCTGATATGTAGTTTACAAACACCTTCTCCCATTCTGTAGGTTGTCTCTTCACTTTGTTGAGAGTATCTTTTGCTGTGCAGAAGTTTTTTAGTTTGATGGAATCTCATTTGTGTATTTTTGCTTTACTTACCTGTGCTTTTGCAGTCTTGTTCAAAAAAGCACTGCCTGCTCCCATTACGTGTAGTGCTTCTCCTATGGTTTCTTCTAGTAGATTCATAGTTTCAGGTCTTAAACTTAGGTCTTTGATCCATTTTAAGTTAATTTCTGTGTATGATGAGATAGGGGTCTAGTTTCAGTCTTCTGTATAAGGATATCCAGTTTTCCCAGAACAATTTGTTGAAGAGGCTGTCCTTTCCCCATTTTGTATTTTTGGAACCTTTGTCAAAATTCAGTTGACCGTAAGTGTGGGTTTATTTGGGAGCTCTCTATTCTATTCCATTGGTCAATATGTTTGTTTTTATGCCAGTACCATGCTGTTTTGGTTACTATAGCTTTAGAGTATATTTTGAATTCAGGGAAAGTGATGCCTCCAACTTTGCTCTTTTTGATCAATATTGCTTTAGTTATATGGGATCATTTGTGGTTCCACGCAAATTTTAAGATCATTTTTTCTGTTTCTGTGAAGAATGTTATTGGTATTTTGACAGGGATTACATTGAATGTGTAGATTGCTTTGGGTGATATGGATACTTTGATGATGTTCATTCTTCTGACCCATGAACATGGGCTATCTTTCCATTTGTTTGTGTCCTTTTCAGTTTTTTTCCACCAATGTTTTATAGTTTTCATTGTAGAGGTCTTTCACCTCCTTTGTTAAATTTATTCTTAGGTATTTCATTTTTTTGGTAGCTATGCTGAATGGGATTACTTTCTTAATTTCTTCTTCAGCTGTTTTCTTGTTGGTGTATAGGAAGGCTATTGATTTTTGTGTGTTGATTTTGTATCCTGCCACTTTACTGAATTCTTTTATTAGTTCTACTAATTTTTTGGTGGAGTTGTTAGGGTTTTCTATGCATAGGATTATGTCATCTGCAGATAGGGATAGTTTAACTTTATGTTTTCCAATTTGAATGAAATTTATTGCTTTCTCTTGCCTTGTTGAGAGGGCTACAATTTCTAGTACTATGTTGAATATGAGTGGGGAAAGTGAGCATCTGTTTCTTGTTCCAGATCTTAGAAAAAAAGCCTCCAAATTTGCCCATTCAGTATGATATTAGCTGTAGGTTTGTCATATGTGGCCTTTATTGTGTTGAGGTACATTCTTTCTATACCTAATGTATTGAGTGTTTTATCATGAAAGGGTGTTGGGTTTTTCAGATCAGTGAAACAAAGAATCAGTTTTTCAAAAAGATAAAATCAATAAAGCTTCAGCTAGATTAATGAAGAAAAAAGAGAGAAGACAAATAAAATCAGAAATGAAAAGGGGGACATTACAACTGATACTACAGAAATACAAAGGACCATAAGAGACTACTATGAACAACTATATGTGAACAAACTGGAAAATCCAAATAAAATCAGAAATGAAAAGGGGGACATTACAACTGATACTACAGAAATACAAAGGACCGTAAGAGACTACTATGAACAACTATATGTGAACAAACTGGAAAATGATGCTGAAAAAGCATTTGACAAAATTCAACATTCCTTCATGATAAAGACTCTCAACAAATTATGTATAGAAGGAAAATATGTTAACACAATAAAAGCCATTTATGACAAGCTCACCACCAGTATTATTCTGAATGGGGAAAAATTGAAGGCTTTCCCCTTAAGGACAGGAACAAGACAAGGATGTCCACTCTCACCACTTCTATTCAACATAGTGCTGGAGGTACTAGCTAGAGCAGTCAGGCAAGAGAAAGAAATAAAGGGAATCCAGATTGGAAAAGATGAAGTCAAACTTTCCCTATTTGCAGATGACATGATAGTATATATAGAAAAACCTAAAGACTCTATCAAAAAAATTCCTAGAGCTGGTTAATGACTTCAGTATCATTGCAGGATACAAAATAAATGACCAGAAATCGGTAGCATTTATATACTCAAATAATTAATTGACAGAAAGAGAAATAAAGTAGGCCCATTTACAATTGTCACCAAAAAAAATATAATACCTAGGGATCAATTTAACATCAATTTAACATCAATTTAGCATCTCTCACCATACACTAAAATCAACTCAAAATGGATTAAAGACCTAGATATAAGACCCAAAACTGTAAAATTACTAAGGGAAAATATAGGTGAAACACTTCAGCAGTTAGGTCTGAGCACAGGCTTTATGAACATGAGCCCAAAAGCACAAGCAGCAAAAGAAAAAATAAACAAATGGGACTATATCAAACTAAAAAGTTTCTGC
>NW_007737134.1:5190-6218 GCF_000696425.1 Galeopterus variegatus
GCTATGATCAGAAAGATGGTGAATAACAAATGCTGGCGAGGGTGTGGAGAGAAGGGAACACTACTGCACTGTTGGTGGGAATGTGAATTAATACAAGCACTTTGGAAAACAATCTGGAGGTTTCTCAAACAGCTACAGCTAGATCTTCCATATGATCCAGCAATCCCTCTTCTGGGTATATATCCAGAGGAATGGAAATAATCATGTTTATTGCATCTCTGTTTATAATAGCCAAGATATGGAACCAACCTAAATGTCCATCAATAGATGATTGGATAAGGAAACTGTGGTATATACACACTATGGAATACTACTCTGCCTTAAAAAAGAATGAAATACTCCCGTTTGCAACAACATGGATGAACCTGGAGAAACTTATATTGAGTGAAACAAGCAAGGCACATAGGGATAATTACCGCATGTGCTCACTCATATGTGGGAGCTAAGAAAGAAAAGAAGGCAGGAAAGAAAGACCACAGTAGTGCCGTGATCCACAGAGGGAGGGAACATTCCTAGGGCTACAAATTGGAGTTGAGGGGAGAGAGGGATTGGGAGGGAGGTTGGGGAATAACTGGGAGAGGACAAAGGGTACAAAAGTAATTTCTGGTAATGGATATGGCCCCAGTATGAATCTGGCCCCCACATCATGGGCAGGAGGGGGGACAATCAGCTTTGTATCTCATGTCTTTTTTATTTTTTTTTTCGTGTCTGGCAACGGATCGCAACCCTCAGTGTCGCGCCCGTACCAGACCGGGACCGGCAACGGGATCGCAACCCTCGGTGTTGCGCCCGCACCTCGCTCAGCCAGTGAGCGGGAACCGGTCTGTATGTGGGATCTGAACCCTCAGCGGGAGCGCCGCCGCACTCCCAAGCGGCGCACTGCTACAGTGCGCCACTGGGCTGGCCCAGCTTTGTATCTCATGAACATTCAAAATAAATAGATAGACAGATATGGGGCCGGCCCGGTTGCGCACTGGATAGTGCGCCGCTTGGGAAGCGCGGCGGCGCTCCCCGCGAAAGAGTCAGTA
>NW_007737134.1:6330-10145 GCF_000696425.1 Galeopterus variegatus
GAGGGTTGTGATCCCATTGCCAGTCCCCGGTCCGGTACGGGGGCAACACTGAGGGTTGCGATCCGTTGCCGGACATGGAAAAAGACAAAAGACAAAAAAAAAAAATAGATAGACAGATAGACAAAATAAATAAATAAATAAATAAATAAATAAAAGTCTCCCAACAAAGAAAACCCCGACTGAGGGTTGCGATCCGTTGCCGGACATGGAAAAAGACAAAAGACAAAAAAAAAAATAGATAGACAGATAGACAAAATAAATAAATAAATAAATAAATAAATAAATAAATAAAAGTCTCCCAACAAAGAAAACCCCGGGACCAGATGGCTTCACTGCCAAATTCTACCTAATATTTAAAGAAGAACTAATATCATTTTTTGTCAAACTCTTCCAAAAAATTGAAGAGGAGGGAATACTTTCAAATTCATTCCACAAGGCCAGCATTACCCTCATAGCAAAACTGTAAAAAGACACAACAAAAAAAGAAAACTACAGACCAATATCCCTAATGAACACAGACATAAAGATCCTCAACAAAATACTAGCAAACAGAACCTAGCAACACTTTAAAAAGATCATACACTATTATCAAGTGAGATTCATTCCAGGATTGCAAGGATGGTTCATCATATGCAAATCTATAAACATGATACATCACATCAACAGAATGAAGGGAAAAAAACATGATCATTTCAATACACACAGACTGCTTGGTTTGAATTTAGGGTCTGCCATTCACAGCTGCATCACCAGAATAAGTTAATTAACTTCTCTGTGTCTCAATTTTCCCATCTTTTGACCAGAGTAGTAACAGGACCTATTTCATGGGCTACACAAAGCACATAGAACAATGACGTCTCAGTCAGTTCAGGCTGATAGAACAAATTACCGCAGACTGGGTGGCTTAAACAGTAAACATTTACGTCTCACAGTTCTGGAGGCTGGGAATCCCAAGATCAAAGCAGTGACAGATCTGTTGAGGACCTGCTTTCTGATTTGCAGGTGGACTTTTCTCATTGTGTCCTCACATGGCACACACACAGAGACAAAGAAAGAGCTCTTGAGTGTCTTTTTATAAGGGCACTAATCCGATTCATGAGAACTCCACCCTCATGACCTAATCACCTCCCAAAGGTCCCACCTCCTGATACCAGCATATTAGGGGTGAGAATTTCAACATATGGATTTGGTGGGGGACACAAACATTCAGCCCCTCAAAGTGCCTTGGCCTAAGTTGGCACTCCGTACTGTGGACTGTGCAGCCTACTGGAGTGCAGTGAGGATGTGCAGGCCGTAGGAGGCTCATCTGGAGGTCAGGGACCTGGCAGGGCCCTGTAGACAGCGGGTGCCGAGACCAGAGGCAAGGAGGCTGTGGGGCTTCCAGGAACCTCAAAGAAGCTCAGAGAGAGGAATAGTGCTTTGTATTGTTTTAAAAAACACTGCGGACACTGTGCAGTATCTATTATTATCCCCACATCACACGCAAGGAAACCAGAGGAGGTAGCGGCAGAGGAACAGAAATGTGAATGCTGTACTTCAAGGCGGCTGCCCTTACCGAGTGTGGCCAAGTTCCTAACAGACATTAATCTTCAGGATTTGGGAATTCCAAAATCGCTTTATGCTTAAAAGAGTTGCAATGTTCTTCATTCTCTTAACTCATTGTTATGAGTAGAGTTAGCTCTTGGTATCTGAAGGTTCCACATCCACAGATTCAACCAACTGCAGATCAAAAATATTTGGGAAAAAAAATAGAAAATAATAATACAACAATAAAAAATAATACAAATAAAAAACAATACAGTGTAATAACTACTTATGTCGCATTTACATTGTATTAGGTATTATAAGTAATCTAGAGATGGTTTAAAGTACAGAGGAGGATATGGGTAGGTTTATGCAAATACTATGCCATTTTATAACAGGGACTTTAGCATCCATGATTTTGGGATCTGTGGGGGTCCTGGAACCAATCCTCTATGGGACGACTTTACCTAAAATTTGCCTTGTAAATAAAAAAATGTTAAGTTTAGTCGTATTTACAAAAAGCTGTAACCTATACATCAGCACTGACCAATATAAATATAGTGTGAGACACGTGTAATTTTAAATGTTCTTTTAGCCACCTTAAAGAAAATAAAAACTGGTGAAATTGATTTTGATGATATATTTTATTCAGAATAATATATCAAAAATTTTATCACTCAACCTATAATACAAAAACTATTAATGAGATATTTTGCATCTTTTTATTTATACTCTTTCTACAGAATCTCAGTTTGGACTAGTCACATTTCAAGTGTTCAACAGATACACATGGCCAGTGACTACTGTACTAGACAGCGCAGCTGCAGAGAATATCCAAACACTGGAAAACGCCAGCAAACATTGGGTAGTATTTAAATGATGTAGTGCTTGGATCTGTTAGCAAGGTTATTAGCACTACACAAGATTGCTTTCAAAATTGCCAAAGAACTAATTTTGCTCCTAAAACTTCCTACTTCTGGGAAGAGTACTCATAAGATTTGTATAAAGCATGCAATGCATACAAACTTTCCAGTATTTACTTTATTTGCAAGAATGATTCACCACTAGCTTCAGATGAGCTTTGAACACACACAACAGGCAACAGCTATACACAGCTCTGATTGATGAGACCAGGACCTCTCTGTTCCTGTTCCAGTTTCTAGAAACATTAGCCATAACCTTCACCTCCTCAGGTCATCTCTTGCTTGACGTCAGTGGATTCTTCTGAACAAGTAACATCTCTATGTAGATTTTTAGGCTTTAGTTATTGCAGGAGAATTATAATACTTTTTCCAGTTTTCCCAATTTCTTGACTGATTTTTCCTGGGATTTGTAAAAACAAATACATTTCCCAAGAAATGCTGGGAAGGAATTCCTGAATGGAAACACCACTCATATCCTCTAACCTTGCTATTACAATGGCTACAACAAAGATGATCTGGTACCCATGGATGGCTGTATGGATGTGGACAAGACTTTGAAGATTACAGGTGACTTCATCTTCGCTATTTTTGACATGTTTAGAGTTTTTCTTTCCTTTCAGATCACAAGCACACGCACTTGCATTAATAATGTAACTGCTCAAAGACTAGGTGATGATTTAATAGGAAGGGGGTGGACAGAATCATCCTACTAACAAAGGTTAAATATTGGGGAATTAAATCAATAAGTCACCTTATTGCTACTGCTTGTCCTTGTTGCATAGTAACTAAGACACTAAACTGGGAACAAACATTGCGTGGTCTTCACACACACCAGTCTCCTTGAACAATATCATGTTTTATCCATGGAATCCATTTGTATCAAGGGCACATGGTGTACACCTAAAATCCAGATTTCCTTTCCTTAAGATGAAGAGAAGGATGTAGCAAAATACTATTAAGAAAATGTACTCCAAAATAAAGGTACTTCACATGAATAGACTGTTGAGTTTGATACTTTAAAAGAGTAAATAACTATAATAAAAGGTTCTTTATAAAATTCTTTCCCAATGAAATCATGACCTCAGTTAAGCGATTATTAGAAATTTGTAGGGAATTATTAAAAAATGATAATACCCTATTTCAATTTAAAATATGTAAACATGCATTCAGTAATCTTTTGATGTAGGATCAAGATCTTTTCTTTCTAGGAGGACCTCAGCCATGCTCCCTAATGTCTGCATCCAGCCCAGCAATGACCACCAGGCTGCCACCAGAAGTACCCCAGGTTTCTTTTTTTTTTTTTTTTGTCTTTTTTTTTTGTCTTTTTCCGTGTCCGGCAACGGATCGCAACCCTCAGTGTCGCCCCCG
>NW_007737134.1:10789-12161 GCF_000696425.1 Galeopterus variegatus
CCTCCCCCTCTCCCTTTCCCCCTCCACCCAATTGCTCCACAACACCTTAGAATGTAAATAATAATAACAAATAAATAAATTTTTAAAATAAAAATAAATAAATAAACGATATAAAAAAAGATCTTTCTGTATGGTCTGCTGGCTGGAGACCCTCACTATCTTTCCTGAATAAAATATGCCCGTAATGTGTTTTCTATGATTATTTCAGTGTCTTTCAAGAGGAACTAAAGTTTGAGCAGTTTCAAAACCATCTGAGTGCAGAAACCTAGATTTGTAAGATTTAAGATTTTCCTTTAATCTATTATCGTTGTCCTTGACCACACCTAATTTTTAAAGTTTACTTTAAAATTATGATACAGTAAAAATGACCTTTTTTTTTTTTTGCTTTGGTGTGCAGTTCTGTAAGTTTTAACACAGGCATATATTCATGTAACCACCACCATTATCGGGATACAGAACAGTTGTCACCCACCCCCCCAAATTCCCACATGCTATCCCCTTATAATGATTCCTTACCTGCAACACTTAACTCCTGCCAACCGCTGATCTGCTCTCCATCACTATAATTTTGTCTTTTCAAAAATGTTATATGCCGGCATCATAGAGTATGTAACACTTTGAGCCTGACTCCTTTCACCCAGCAGAATGTCTTTGAGATTCATCCAGGATTTTGCATGTTTCAGTAATTTGTTTATTTTTATTGCTGGGTAGTATTCCACTGTATGGATGTACAGCAGTTTGTTTTTCTACTCACCAATTGAAGGGTGTTTGAATTGTTTTTAGTTGGGGCTATCATGAATAGAGCCACTATAAATGTACAGATTTTTGTGTGAATGCAAATTTTCATTTCTCCAGGGTACATTCCTAAGAGTGGTATTGCTGCATCATATATTAAGTATACATTTAGCTTTATAAGAAAATGCCAAGCCAATTTCCTGAGTGCATTCCCACCAGCAATATAGTGGAGTTTCAGTTGCTCTGATTTACACCAGCACTTGGTATTGTCAGTATTTTTAATTTTAGCTATTGCAATATGTGTGTAGTGGTATCTTGTCATGGTTTAAATTTAGGTTTCCCTAATAGTTAATGGTGTTGCACATGTTTTCATGTGTTTATCATCCTTATATACTCACTGATGAAGTGTCTGTTCATGTATTTCACCTCCCTCCCCCTTTTTTTTTTGTTGGCTGGCTGGTACAGGGACGAACCCTGGACTATGGTGTTATCAGCACCATGCTCTAAACAACTGAGTAACTGGCCAGCCCCCTTTTACCTATTTTTAAATTGGATTGCTATTTTCTTGTTTTTGAGTTCAGAGAGTTTTTAAATATATATATTTTTTTCCTTTTTGTCTTTTTTTCGTGTCCGGCAA
>NW_007737134.1:13338-17395 GCF_000696425.1 Galeopterus variegatus
CTGTATGTGGGATCCGAACCCTCGGCAGGAGCACCGCCGCGCTCCCAAGCAGCGCACTGTAACAGTGCGCCACTGGGCTGGCCCTTAAATATATTTTTAATAGTCTTTGGGTAATACCAGGGTACAGTTCATGGAAAGATTTGTATTATCTTTTAATTCTATTTTTTCACAAACTTTTTGAAGTACCCTGGTATGTGATTTGCAGGCATTTTCTCCCAGTAGCTTACCGTTCCATTCCTTTAATGGTTTTTGTTTGTTTGTTTTGTTTTGCAAAGTGAATGTTTTAAATTTTGTAAAAGTCCAATTCATCCATGTTTTCTTTTATGGGTCAACTTTTGGCACCATGTCTAAGAAGTCTTTGCCTATCCACAGGTCACAAAGATTTTCTCTTATGTTTCTTTCTAAACGTTCTATAGATTTACATTTGACATTTAGATCTCTGATCCATTTTGAATTAATTTTTGTGTGAGGTGTGGGTATAGGTCAAAATTCACACTTTTGCACATGGATGCCCTATTGTTTCAACTCATTTGTTGAAACTATCCTTCCTCCATTGAACTACTTTTGGAACTTTGTCAAAAATCAGCTGGCCATTGCATCTATTTCTAGACTCTGCTCTGTTCCATTGATCTATCCCTTTGTCAATATACTTCTTAATCACTGTAGTAATGTGATTAATCCAACTTTATTTTTATTTTTCAAAATTATTTTAGCTATCCTAATTCCTTTGCCTTTTCCATTCTGAGGTTTATAGTCAACTTGTCTATTTACTACACAGCTAAAATTTTGTTGGCAATTGCACTAAATCTGTACATTTTGGGGGGGAAATTGACATCTCTACTCTGTTGAGTCTTCCAGCTAGCGAATATGGTATGTCACTCCTTTTATTTAGATCTTCTTCAACTTCTTTTTTCTGCGTTTTGTAGTTTCAGCATACAGATCCTGTACATGTTTTGTTAGATTTATACTTAAGCATTTAATCCTTTGTGAGCTATTGTAAATGCTATTTTTAAATAAAAATTAATCTCAAATAATAGATTGCTGGTATATAGAAATGGTTGATTTTTGCCCCTGTCTATTTTTAATTTAATTTATTTTTTATGCAAATCTTTTTATTGGTTATGAATATTCATGAGATACAAGGCTGATTGTCACCACTCATGCCCAAGATGTGATGGCCAGATTAATACTGGCATCATTCCCATCACCACAAATTGCACTTATACTCCATGTTCCCCACCAAATTATCCCCAACCTCCCCCCCCACACCCCCTTTCACCAATTCCACTTTGTATCCCTAGGTCTGCTCTTTCCCTCTGCAAGTCCAACGTACCACTGTGGTCTTTCTTTCCTTCCTCCTTTCTCTCTTACCTCCCACTTATAAGTGAGCACATGTGGTATTTATCCCTCTGCCACACCTATTTTTAAACAAAAATATTTTAAGTGACTTGCCTTTATAAAATACTACCAAAGCATTCTACTTTATGATCATAGAAATAACAACTTTTCCCACACATAGATTTTATTGGTTTTTGCAGTCTATAATTAAATCGTGTAATTATTATAATATGTACAAAAGGCATAAACAGGCTTGAGAACAAAATTAACCCTTGGCAGGCATACAAATCAACCAGAGGGAGCAAAAGTGTGTTAGTGTATTATAGTGTCTACTAGTCACGATTCAGCATGCCCATGGATAAATAGAGTAAATACAACGTCAATTAATCTAGAGAGTTAAGTGAAGGGCATTTAAGAGAACTTCTACTGAAAGATCTACAAAGAAGAGAAAAGGAGATAGAAAGGCCAAGTTTCTGTGATTGCATTTAAACATAAAATGAATGACATTCCTGAGAACATAAGAAATATATTTTACACTCACCACAATATTTCTATTGAAGGAGCATTTATAAAGAAGGAAAAAGAGTTATTATGATTATGTTTTGAAGACTATTTAATAATAGTGGAAGAGTCCTTAATTATAACAGTAAATGAAAAAAGCTTTAAAAAGGATACAAAATTTTGTATACAATGTGATCTCAAATACGTAAAAAAAATATTTATTTATTGGAAAAGATGAAAAGTACATCAAAATGTTTGTAATAATTATCTATGGCTGTTGGGATTATGGTTGGCTTTTTTCTTTTTACACTTTTGACATTTTTGTAATATTTACAATGGTCACGTGTTGCTTTTACAATCAGAAGAAAGGTTATTTTTTTAAAAGAACAGGAATTCTTTCCCTACGTTGTTTGCCTCGTCCAAATGTCTGACAACAGCACTCTCAGTCTTCCCTTGGGTTGTAATAAAAGCCATGACAGGGTTTTGGCATTTCCTACCATTTTCCTACGCC
The DNA here is from genome assembly GCF_000696425.1 of Galeopterus variegatus. Classification (NCBI taxonomy): domain Eukaryota; kingdom Metazoa; phylum Chordata; class Mammalia; order Dermoptera; family Cynocephalidae; genus Galeopterus; species Galeopterus variegatus. The sequence goes on from NW_007737134.1 coordinate 15,689, forward strand.
TTTTAAGGAACCAAGCAAGCTGCAGTTGTGTCTGCCATTTGGTGAATTACACTAATGATTATGACAGCCGTAATTATACAGCCTTTGCAAAGCTATCTACTTAATAAGGCATTACTGTGGAGATTTTAAGGAATTACTAGCAGAGGTCAGGGCCAACTTCATGATTGTCCCCTTCACAGTCATACAACTCTTCAACTGAGCTAAGGTCATGAGCCCCACGTGGAGCATCAAACCAGAAACCATTAAGTACAGTTATTTCACTCTTTCTCCTCATTTCCTTGCATGAGCTAACCTTTGAGTTTGTTGACAGGTGTCCAAGTTATACGTAAAATTCCAGGTCGACAGCAGGAGTATTTAGGAAGAAGCTGCAGCTGGCTGGCTAACTCAGTTGGTTAGAATGTGTGTGGTGCTGTAGCCAGCCACAAAAAATAAAATAAATAAAAAGAAGCTGCAAAACATCACATGGATTTTAAGGCAACTCTCTATCCTAGTCAGTGGCTCTTTTCTTCAACAGTTTCCTTAGATGAGTGGTTCTTAACTTTCCCTGTATCATAAAATATTTTCAGTTGTCAAACGTAGACATTAAAATTTCCCTAGATTTTCCATCACCAAATCTGTCCCCTTCCCCAAATCTGTCACCCAATGCATTGATTCTTGTAGGGAAAGTGAAGGAAAATGATCAGGGCCCCTTACATGTTCAGAATCTTGCCCAGCATTTGATGAAAATATGCACGTGCACCCAGGTGTTTCTTGGTTATTGTCTAATGTAATTGTGCATGTGCACCCAGTTGTCCTGGGTTATGAAGCCAGCCCCTTCAGTATAAAGGGCTAATGGCTCTGATACACGGTGCTTCTCAGGACGCTCCAGGAGGCCACTAGGGCAGTTGCTCCTAGCTCCGAATAAAGCCTATTAATTTTTTACTCATGCTCCCAGGATCTTTTCCTATTACCTAGCTCATGGACCTGCATGTGAACGGTTTGTGACCCATTCTGTGCAACAGGCTTGAAGAGTTTGTGAACCCTAAACCCTAGATTGACAATTGGCATAGTCAGCAGGATTCTGAGCAGGTATGGGAGCTGATAGCCCCTTGGGAAGAGGAGGAAATGAGGCTACCCTTGAGTATATGGTGACCGGTGGCCACTTTCCTGCTGACTGGAGTTTGGCTACTGCTCACTATACTGCAAGTCGATCGAGATTTGCAGCAGAAACTGGAATTGTTCAAAGCATGGATACTTGTCCTGGAGAATGACGTGCAGCAACTTGTCATCCCTGCTTCTCACACCAGGGAGGACGACAAACTCAGTGGTGATTTGGGGGAGACCATGCGTCTCCAGTCATGACGTGTTGTGCATCAGAAAACGAAGCATGAGCAGCCTATGGGACCAGGCGGACAACCAGTGGGCAATCCACAGGTGACCCAGTTCACAACCTACGTCCTATATACCCAGGACAAATTGGCTGACTTGGGGAGACAGTTCGGGCAGAAACAGGGAAGCCTCTGGCTGCCTGGCTGCTACGGTTATGGGACCTAGGGGTGGATAGTGTGATATGCTCTGGTGAGGAGATGGAAAGTTTGGCCTCTATTACCATACACCCGTTCCTGAGGCAGTGGCTGCAGAATAGCAACAGATATGCACAAGGGCCGGGTAATCACTCCTTAATGGAATGGGTGAATGCAGCTGCCTGAACTGTATGGGAAAATGCTG
>NW_007737134.1:18449-26063 GCF_000696425.1 Galeopterus variegatus
GAGAGACATAGTGCTGCAAAATGCCCCGTCAATGTCCTTTGGGTCACTGATGGCCATTCTGCCCCATATGTTGGTCGTTCTATACATGAAGTAACGACCACGATGGCCAGTCTGGGTGAAGTGGAGGAGAGGAGACAAACAAAAGGGGTCTGAAAAGTGGCTAAGACCAAACCCCCAAATGCTCGGGATTTTATCCCGAGGGGACCAAGCAAGACCATCCATAAGGAGATGTGGCTTGACTTGCTTGTGGCAGGGACTGATAACAAGAAAACTGACCAGCAGCCAAATGCGGTCCTGTTTGCCTTGTGGCAACAATTGCACCCTGAACAGCGTTTCACTAAATGTCCGGAGGTGGCAAGTATGCCCAGTGGATTTAAAGGGTTTTTTGGTTGCTCCTGAGGAGACGGATGAACTGTTCCATTTTGATTAGGGAGCAGGCCAAGGTGCTCATCTTTTGGGGGCAGGCAAGGACCAGGGGCCTCACATTGAACTGGCAAACATTGGTCAGTGACAAACGTGCAGCGTGTGTTGGGGTTGGTGGATACAGATGTAGAATATAGCCTGATATATGGCAATCCAGATAAGTTTCCAGGGGCCACCATTTGTGTAGATGGCTATGGAGGACATACTATTGAAGTCAAAGCTGTGTCATTGCCATTGGGCATAGGATGATTGCCCCCTCATGTATATACTATATCTCCTGTAGCTGAGTACATCTTGGGTATGGATGTACTTTGTGGTTTGCACCTGCAAACAACAGTGGGAGAGTTTCAGCTGTGAATATGGACAGTAAAGTCTGTGTTATGAGGATATGCTAAACATGACCCACAGGTGTTACCCCAGCCAAGACGTGTGGTTAATGTAAAACAGTATCACCAGCAGGGAGGACATGCAGAGATAGGTGCCACTATATTGGAGTTAGAGAAAGTTGGCATTATTCATCTGGCTCATAGCCCATTTAATGCTCCAGTGTGGACAGTGAAAAAACCTGATGGTACCAGGAGAATGATTGTGGATTACTGAAAACTAAACAAAGTAGTGCCTCCTTTGCATGCAGCTGTGCCTTCAGTTCACGACTTGATGGATCAGCTGATGACTCAGCTGGGAACTTATCATTATGTATTGGATCTTGCAAATGCTTTTTTTTTTCTCTATTCTTGCTGAATATGCACTGAACTTCCCATCAGTATGGCTATAGGATTTCCATGGAAAATCACCCAAATGACAACTACTAACCAGACATGTGCGGCTAACAGTTGATAGAACTACGGGACAAGCCTCAAAGTGTATTGAACGGACAATAGGTTATATGAATGTAAGGGTCATTTATCCTTGCTAAGGGAACATCGCAGAAGATTCTGAAAGTGCAGTTTGTCAGGTGAGGGACCCTAAAATGGTGGATTGTAGGGAAAGTGAAGGAAAATGGTCAGGGTCCTTCAGATGTTCTGAATCTGGCTGAGCATTTGATGTAAATATGCATGTGCACCCAGGTGTTCCTTGGTTATTGTCTAATGTAATTGCACACGTGCACCCAGGTGTCCTGGGTTATGGACTTCAGTATAAAGGACTAATGGTTCTGATACACGGTGCTTCTTGTGATGCTCCAGGAGGCCACTAGGGCAGCTGCTCCTAGCTCTGAATAAAGCCTATTAATTTTTTACCCATAGCTCCCAGGATCTTTTCCTATTACCTAGCTCATGGACCTGCATGTGAAGGGTTTGTGACCCAGTCTGTAAAATGGGCTTGAAGGGTTTGTGAACCCTAAGCCCTAGCTTGACAATTCTACAACAGACAAGTCCTTCATGTCAGTCTCCACTGGTGGTCTTGGCTCCAGCCGCCATCTTTCCTCACCTCACTGTGCAAGGTGCCTCCAAACTGGTCTCCCTGTCTCCCGTCTCTGAGTATCACCCATCTTTCATGCCAGCTCACTGGAGCTATTTTTCTGAAAACAAACCTGATCACATCCTCCCTCACTTGAAAACTATTCCTGAAGTCCCTCCCTGTATTTTCTGCGGCTGGGGGAGACAATATCACAGCCACATATGGAGGATCCAAGGGAGGGTCAATTTCACACCCTGACAAGTGAGCAAGCCTTTTCTTCCTCCCTTCAGAGCACCTAGAGCTTGCTCAGGCCATGTGTCCAAGAGAAGCACCATTTTCAGGGAGTCATTATGTGCCTCTCTAAGGAACACTTTCTCTGGAACAGATCTATCGATCCACTCAGAAGCAGGGCTGAGCCACATCTGTGAATGCACCCGAGAGCCCCACAGCAGGCATGACTGTAGTAACCTAATGGGAGGAGGGCAGGGTCTGGGTGGGCTGGCAGGGCACAGAGCATAAGGACAGAGGGAAGCTCTTGTTTTAACAGTGGTTCTCAAACTTCAAACCTCAAAGCATGTCAGAATCACCTGGGGAGTTTTGAGAAATCCCCGTGCCTTAGACCGACCCAACCCTATTAAATCAAAGTCTCCCAGATGGGGTCAGACATGCAGGCATCTGCTCTTTTCAGTCTCCCAGGCAGTGGGCAGCTGGTTTGAGAGCCAGTGTTGGAGAAGATTTGGGTTTGCCAGGAAGATTTCCGGATGGAGCCTGGGGGTACTGACCCTTCACCCTAAGGGTGGGATCCCTAGCAAAGCTCCACACATTTGTGCTAGAGCTTTGGTGGTTATCTTCAAAAGCCTCTAATTGTTCTCCCCATTCAGCAAAAGCATTTCTATCCATCTTCTCTTCAACACCTGCTACCACTACATTTTTAAAAATCACTATTTCTACAAGGGGCAGTTGAAAGCACATCCAGCTCGCTCTGTCTCTAGTTAACTGGCTGATGGGGAGGGCAGGCAGCCAGGTCCCAGCTCTTCTTCAGGGAAGCAGAAGGTTAGGATGGGCCACCTTCAAGGTGCCTCCATCACTAGCCCACTAAAACTCCATCCTGCTTCCTAAGGTTGTTCTGAGCTCTCTCTGATTGCTTCCTTCTGGCTTATCTCTGGAAACAGCCACCTGCCTCACTGTCCCTACCTCCTGCGAGACACCCAGCAGCTCCAAATCCCCAAGGGTAGCATTCCTTTCTGAGGAACTGTGGCCGAGGTGGAGGGCAAAGGTGTGGGCGGGGACTGGGACTGGCCTTCTTCCTGGCTCAGTACCTCCAGCCCTGCCAGAGGCTATAAGGCAGGGTGTGATCTATCTTCACCGGAGAACATGGAATCACAGGAAATGCCACCTACAAAGAGCACATTAATCACATTAGCTTGCAAAGCTATCATCTGGGATTCAAGGTCCCATCTGTGAACACGGCATGTCCAGGCATCCCATTTAGACAGCCCTGCTGCCCAAGAGAACCCAGACTTTTTATATTAGAAGACCTGTCTCTGCAGCTCACTGCCCCTGGGAGGAAAACTGACATTATCACATGTGCATACACACACACACACACACACACGCATGCACACACACATACATGCACACACGCACACACATGCACAGTAAAACCAGGTGAGCTTAATTCAGGGTCTGGCGAGACTGTAGTCAGGGTTCTGAAAACAAAATGGTTAGACTTCTGAGCCAGCACTGATGCTAGAGGTGGTATCTTGGCGAGGTTGCGGAAATGATCTGCCACTGATCATATTTTCTTGAGAGGAAACACTTTTCTTGTTCTTTTCTTTTTTCTATAGAAAAGGCAGTAGTTATACACATTTAAAACAATTACATTTGGGCTTTGTGACATTAATATATTTATGTCTCTGCCCCTGGTTCCTGACACAGAACTCCTAAAACCCTTGTAATTTCCTGAATGGTAAGGGCACTAGTGTTACCAAACCAGAAGTTTGTTGTCCGTTGCACAGTCAGACTAATAAGTAGGAAAGATCAGCTTTATTACTGAGTGGCCAATCCAGGAGAATGGGGCAGCAAATGCTCTGATCACCCGAGCTCCTCGACGGCTTAAAATCACAAGTATTTATAGAACAAAATCACGAGTAGGGGGTCTCGGGAGCAGTGTGGGGACCCGATTGGCTTGTGCAAAGTCCGCACAACTATTTCTGGCATCCTGACTAAGGTCATCCTTGGTTCCTTCAAGTCTGGAGGTTGTGGGCGTCAAAGCAGGCTAGTTGTTAATGGTGGTCTGCAAAGCGACTCGAAATCAGCATTACAGGTGTTACCTCAAGCCATTCTGTTAAGGAACAAACATCTTGTGACCAGGAAATCACGTTTACCGTCAGGGAAATATATGTTTTTCTAACTCTATTCTTGTCCTACAGTTAAGCAAACTTTACTATTACTCCTAGGAATTCAGCCTGTCATGTTTGGTCAAGCAGTCCTCAGGGAAATATATGTTTTTCTAACTCTATTCTTGTCTTACAGTTAAGCAAACTTTACTATTACTCCTAGGAATTCAGCCTGTCATGTTTGGTCAAGCAGAGTTTTCTTTAGCTACTCCCAGCCTCCCAGCTGAGGCCTGCTCTGGCTGGGGTTATAGGGATAGCTAAAGAGAATATTGGGGTCTGTCCCATTTCTCTAGGAGCAGCTTCTGTTCTAATATTTGGTCTTTGACCCAGTTCCTGACAAAGAGATCCTAATCGTTTGGAATTTCCTTGGTGATAGGAGCATCTTTTGTTCTTATGAGGTGACTCTTGGTGGGCTCCTGGATGGGGGCTGGTCACCAGAAAGACCAAGGCATGATTAGAAGTCTGGAACTTTCAACTTAATCGCCCATCCTCCAGGAAGGGGAGAGGGGCTGGAAATTGAGTTAATAATTGATCGATGCTTATGTGATGAAGCCTACAGAAAATCTCTGAGCTATGGGGTTTGGGAGCTTCAGCTTGCAGAACCCAGTCACATGCTGAAGTACATGTGGTACATCCCAACTCCACAGTGACAGAACCTCCTGCACTTGGGGACCTTCCAGACCTCACCCTGGGTACCTCTTTACCTGGCTGTTCACCTGTATCCTTTGTAATGTCTTTTATAATAAGCAAGCAAGTTTATGTTTCCTGACTTCTGTGAATTGTTCTAGCAAATGACTGAAACTGAGGAGGGAGTTATGGGAACCTCCAGTTCGTAGCCAAGTCAGACAGAAGTCATGGGGAATGTAGAGACCATCACTTGCAAATGGCATCTGAAGTGGGGGCAGTCTTGTGGGACTGAGCCCTTAACCTGTAGGGTCTGTGCTAACCCCAGGTTGACAGTGTCAACTGGACTGAACTACAGGACCCCAAGTTGGTGTCTGCAGAGAATTAAATGATTAGTTGGTGTAGGGGAAACCCCCACACATTTGGTCACAGAAGTGTTTTGTGTTGAATGTGAGTATAGGGAAGGAAATAGTTGTTTTCTTACAGCTTACATGTAATGAATTATCATTCTTGAAAGGAATACAATGATGTGAAGTTAGCACTGCCTGGAAAGGTCTGGAACTTATAGCACTTTTGAGCCAGGGTTTTGTATGTCATTGAAATGACACACTCTCTAGGGAGTGGGCAACTTGGGGGTGTCCTTTGGAACACAGGAGACCCACTTTAGATGAGGGCATTGGGAAGACTTCATTTTAGAGCCGCTTGTGGGCAGGTGAAATCAGTTTCCCTCTTTCTGGGGGACCCTGGCTAGGGAACCCCAGCATGAGCCTCTAGGAGAGGTGAGGGTGAAAGCTCTGGGGCTGCACCAGAGAAGCGGGGTGCAGGGGCCTTCTCTCCTGGACGGACACCGCCAGCCTCTGTAGTGTCCCAGTGATATGTAACTGCTTCACAAGGATTGAGAGGGCATTTGGCTGCGGGCGATGCTAAAAATATACTTGCAGGAAGAAAGGAGAAAAGAGATGAAGGAGAGAAAAGCCGTAACTCAAAGCACTTGAAATCAAAATTTTGGTCATATCAAGAAATAGGATATTTACCAAAGAGAGCAACAGAACTAGAGTAAAGGAGCAGACACTCCCCTCTCCTCCTCTCCGATCGAACCACCCCGAGCATGTGATTTAACACTTATCAGTTTCCGTTTCCTCATCTGTGAGATGAGTCTTCCCTCACAGGAATTTATAAGAATCAACAAACAAAACGAGCTTAAGTCAATGTGTAATGATGACCCACATCACACTTACCGCAGGCCGAGCACTTTCCTAAGAGCTTCACGTATATGGTCGCGTCTAGTCTCCATGACAATCCTCTGAAGCAAGTTCCATCCCCATGTGAAAGGGGAGCGGTCCCTCGGCTAAACCAGCACGTGGCAGAGCTGGGATCTGAACCATGGGAGTCCAGCTCCTGTGTCTGCGTGGGCACCTCCCTTTGTCACCATCCTATTCTGCGATGACCCCTCTTTTAGTGAGATGCTAACTCTGTCCATTTTTAAGATTCCAAACCACATTTTAAAGAAGTTTGGTTGACTAAATTGGGCTCTATGCAATTTGGGAATTATCAGCGGATTTGACTTACCCTTGTTAACAGACATAATTGAGACATACTTAGACCTTGTTATCCCTGCCTGAAAACTATAAAAATGAAATCCACAAATGTATTTCACAGTTCACATTTTGTATTAGTAAAACAAGAAAATATAAATGTCACAGCTCAATGGCAATTTTCCAAGAACAAATACATTTATTAGTGGGGAAAACTGGCCTTTTGGGTCACTTTAGTTTGAGAAGGAACTGTATAAAATTGACCTTCTGTTGTGATATTGAACAGCTGGGCTATGGTATATTTTAAACCAATGTTTAAAAATAACCCCATACAGTGGGAGCTGATACAATCCTAAGGGGAAAGGAAGTTTGGTGGAGTGTCTGGCTTCCTCTGGGCTTGGAACAGACAGGCAGATCTTGTCTGCTCTGGTTGGTTTCCTAGCATTAGGACATTATGCAAATGGATCAGTGCCATCGATCCTGCAAGGGAAAGTGGTTCACTGGAAATGTTTTGGCAATCACAGATTCTTCCAGGTGCCTGCTGGAGAAGTATATCCTTACATTGAGAATTTTCTTCCAACTGGGCAGAGATGAGAGAAGTCTGGACTTGTCCAGGAATATGATCCTATCAGTTTTCAGATATTTTTAGAGTGTCTGCCTAGACCCAGCCTGTCAGTACCCCTAGTGAACACGCTGATTTAGTACATGTAAGTTTTAGGATGTTAAAAATAGGAAGGACTTGAAACACATATGTGGAATTTACTCTCTATTTCTGGGAGCAGCTAACGTGTGTTAACATGGATTCTGATGAGAATATTTAAAAGCGAGTGGTTTAAACCAAAAATAGGAAGGACTTGAAACACATATGTGGAATTTACTCTCTATTTCTGAGAGCAGCTAACGTGTGTTAACATGGATTCTGATGAGAATATTTAAAAGCGAGTGGTTTAAACATCCTGAGAAGAGTGTTTGTTTACTAGGCGTGCTGCTAGACGTGTCTGATTCCACATACTCCTCCTCTCCTCTTTCTCACACACACATTCACGTACACGCTCAGACTACCACTTCCTTGCTGTCACCTAGCAACCCTAATAAAACAGCTTATTAGGTAGAGTTTCTCTGGAATAGCTCCTCTTTCTCACACACACATTCACGTACACGCTCAGACTACCATTTCCTTGCTGTCACCTAGCAACCCTAATAAAACAGCTTATTAGGTAGAGTTTCTCTGGAAT
>NW_007737134.1:26151-28623 GCF_000696425.1 Galeopterus variegatus
GCTCCTCTTTCTCACACACACATTCACGTACACGCTCAGACTACCATTTCCTTGCTGTCACCTAGCAACCCTAATAAAACAGCTTATTAGGTAGAGTTTCTCTGGAATAAGTGTCGAGCTGAGAACTGACTCAAACATGAATCACAATAATGTGTCTTGCTGTTTACGTAGCAATGAAGATTATCAAGATGAACGGAGCGGAGCCAGCTACCCTCTTTATTCATCACGAAGTCGTTCAGCCCTGTTATTTCTCAGGCTGAGAGATTTGTTGCAGCAGATAAGGTGTCTTGAAGGGAGCAAAAACTTTTAGGAATCAAGGTGCTTCTGAACCAGAGGGAACTAGGATATGTCATTAACTCTGACACTGAATTATACAGAAGAAATGCAAAAGACTCCTAAGCCTTGAATAAAACAGTAATCAGTACGCGCTGATGATCACAACCAGAGTGTACATTTTCTTTCTACCACATATTTCTGGGGTTCTTTACACAATATTTTCATATTTTACATTAGGGAAAAAGTGTGCTGTGGGTGGTAGGGTCTTAGCATATCTTAAGAAAGAGTGTTTGGGCTTGTTTAAATTTGTTTTTGCTGTTTTGTTTTTTTAACCTAAAAAACCCAGTGTGTGTGCACACCCCTATCATAATTGCTACTTTCAAAGTAAATATTACTTTGATTTCTCCAATCAGCCCAAAGATTTGAAAAAATCAACATAAAAACTTTGAGTTCAGAAGAGGTTTTTTTTTTTTTTTTAAACACTGATTTCAGATCAATGAGTGGGTAATAGAGACACATTTGCTAATGAAGGTGAGAAGCCGAATGTTCAATATAGTCATCCATCCGAAGATTGGCTCAGAATCAAGACACAGACCATTCCATCTCCAGACCTATTTCTACAGCAGACCTGCAGAGACCCAGACAGTATTCTTGGCCTGTCTTACAAACGTTCAATGAATAGAAGTCTACTAATGGTCCATTATTCGACACTGATGGCCAAACTGGGAATTTGATGTATAATTTCTAACTTCTGCAGGTCACAGTGAATGATTTTTGACAAGAGGTTGTTGAAGGAGAAAGGGCAAAGGAATTTTGTTTCAGAACAAAATAGGACAGGCTACTTGACTCCCAGTTTGAGACTGAAAAATAATTTCCTAAGCTCTTTCTCTGTCTCTCTCCAGCTTTATGACTTAAAAAAAAATCAAAAATCAATGGTCGGAGAGTAGAGACAGAAAAGAGGATTCCTTGAAAGATTTGACCAGAGTACCTGATCAATTGCCAAATTGATGGCAGATATGTGTGCTTTGTGCAATCAATTAAACCTAACACTGAGGCTGAGCCAGTGTTTGCATATTTGTAGGCTCAAGTGCTTAGCTGGCTGGATGTTCACTTTCTTTTGAGGCAGAAAGAAGCCTGCTTGGGGAAGTGACCAAGTTGACTGCTCAACTTGAAGCTTGTTTGAGGATATTGGAGAATATTTATTGAAAAGGCAATGGGTAAATCCACTTTGAAAAGCTTCTTCTGCAAGTAGATTGCAAAGACCCACTGGGATGTCATTTCCCATGATCTGATCATTTTGTATTCCTTCCTCCAGAAATAAAAATTTTCAGAAAAATTTGCTGTTTCCAACTGTGCAAGCATGAGAAGGGCTTGCTGCCAGCACTGAGCACAGGTGTGAGTGTCAGGAGAACAGGATTGTAGTCTCCAGCCTGCCACTAACTCACTCTGACCCTGGGCTAATCCCTGACTTTCCTTGGCCTCGTTTCCTCAACTGAAAAATGGGGAGGCTGGGCTAGAAAAGCTGTACATTCTGCTCTTGCTCCAAGCTTTCAGCATTCTCTACCTTCTGATTCCCTCAGCTAGACATTCTTGACAAAAGCCCAGAGCTCTGTGCTCCTCTGTCTCCAGCAACTTTTGCTTTTCCATTGGGAAGCTTTGGCTTTTAAGCCTGAAGCAAGAATGCCAGATCATACTGCTGCTCAACCATCAGATCTCTGCAAGGCTTCTCCACTGTCAACTCTAAAGTCCCCACGAATTGACCCTCATCCAGCTTTCCAACTTTGTCACTTATCACTTGTTCTCCTAACTGGCCTGCTCATGTTGCCCCAGACACACTATGCCCATCCCTGTCTCCGTCCCTGCACCTCTGATTTCACCGCTCTCTGAGCCTGGGCATTCCCTTTTCCTCCTTTCTCCACCGATCGTCCCCTTGGCTTCCAGCAGAGGTTGATGGTTTTCATCTATTTGTAATCTATTGATGGTTTCTCTATTTATAATCCAAATCCAGCTTTTATTCAAATAAAAAGATTTAGGGCAATAATTATTTTGTAATTCCCTACATACAGTGGTCATGATGAGCACAGGCTACTGCTGGCTCTGTCCTGGAAACTCTACCCAAGAAGCCACAATATATTTGATGGTTCCCAGAATCTAGTGCAAAATTTGTGAGAAACCCTGGGAAGACAGAAATAGAGT
>NW_007737134.1:29046-30004 GCF_000696425.1 Galeopterus variegatus
TGATGGTTCCCAGAATCTAGTGCAAAATTTGTGAGAAACCCTGGGAAGACAGAAATAGAGTGGTCCCAAGTGCAGTGGGGAATGTAGAGTGAGAGAAGGTTTGGTATTGGGAACAGTTGATCTTATGTGTGTGGTCTATTTCTGGACTCTCTGTTCTGTTACGTTGATCCGAATGCCTATTTTTACACACTTAGCACACTGTCTTGATTATTGTAGCTTTGTAGTAAGTCTTAAAATTAGGAAGTGTAAGTCCTCCAACTTTGTTCTTTTTCAAAATTGCATTGTCTATTCTAGATTTTTTACTTTTCATATAAACTTTAGAAACAACTTGTTAATTTATACTTTTTTAAACTCACTGAAATTTTGATTGGAATTATATTGAATCTATAGGCCAATTTGGGGAAGAACTGATATTACAAAATTGAAGTCTTTCAATGCACAAATGTGGTATATCTCTCTATTTAAATTAGGTCTTTTTAAATTTCTCTCAGTAATGTTTTATAGTTTTCAGTATACAGGTTTTTAACATGTTTCGGCAAATTTATTTCTAAATATTTCATCTTTTGGATGCTACTGGAGATACTTTCTGAAAATTCTGATTTCTAACTTTTTGTTGCTAGAAGATATAAATCCAGGCAGATAATCATGAAGGCTCTACTTTCGGTGTTTGAAGTGATTGAAAGAATAAACCACATAATATCTAGAGCATGCATTTTCAGTAGGAGTGATGGTGTCTTCAAGATGGTAAACAAATCTTACTCTTTTGAAGTCTAAAGCATAGCTATACATGTACGTGAGCCAGTACATAAAAAGGTATACAGTGTATCTGTCATATTAAAATTTCATGGGAATGGAACGATTATGAAAAATTATTTAAAAGGCTCCTTAGGGGAACTATATAATGAAAAAAATAATTGAGAAGCACTGAAGTGCTTCTTAGAGTGTTATTCATAGCTCT
>NW_007737134.1:30751-34357 GCF_000696425.1 Galeopterus variegatus
GGTGTGGCCTTTCTAGCAACTCTATCCATGCCTTCTGTATTATGTGGTCTGTCATAATTGGTAGGATTATAATCGCTTCTCAGTCCTGCGAGAACTCCAGGAATTGTTCGGCCTATTGCTTTTTGGTGGTTCTTTCCCTGGTGTTATAGAGTTTCCTTCCATGCATGCTCACATCATAATTCAGCCAAAGATTCCAAGGGGCTCGCCTGTCCTCTAGAGCTCTCACTCTATGTAGCTGCCTCCTCTGCAGTCATCTGCCCAGCCAATTCTAACTGCTCTTCCTCCTCAAACTCTGACTCTGCCTCCCCACTCAGTGAGACTGCTGGGCTTTGTTGGTTCCCATCCCTGCACTGAAGCCTAGAGAGTACCCTCAGGCAGGAAGCCCATACAATCATAGTGCTCACTTCATCTGTTTTCATTCTCTCTGGGGTCACAGTTTTGTGCTGCCTGTTTTCCAATGTCTAAAAACGTGTTTACTAGATTTTATTTTTCAGTTTCCTAACCCTCAGGCAGGAAGCCCATACAATCATAGTGCTCACTTCATCTGTTTTCATTCGCTCTGGGGTCACAGTTGTGTGCTGCCTGTTTTCCAATGTCTAAAAACGTGTTTACTAGATTTTATTTTTCAGTTTCCTAATTACTTACAGTGGGAGAGCAATTACCAGCTTTGATAGAACCAGGGAAATATGAGTCAAAGGAAAAAATGACATACTTAAAGAGCACAAATACCATAAAATAACACAATAAGCTGAACAGATTACACCAGAAAAATAAGAACAGACAAAACAGAGCAAAAAATTGAAATAAGCTTATACATCTCTTCAAGTAGCTAAGAAATGATATTCGAAGCATGAAGGTAGAATAATGACTTAGGAAGAACTGACCAAAGTTATTGGGCTTGAAAAATAAAATACTTGGTACTGCAGACCAGATATCCTGGAAAACTCCCCATGGAAAACATCTAGATGCTGGATAAATTTTTAAATGTTTTAAAATACAATACTGAATCCATAAGCAATTAAGTCTAGCCTGTACTCTCCCCTCCCTCAACAAATAGAGAGTTTAAACAAGTATAGTCAATGAAGTTGGAAATGAAGGCTCATTAGGATGTAATCTCTAGGAGGCAGGGATTTCCGATTGCTTTATTTCTTGATGGAGCACAGTTCCTGGAGCAAAGCCTGGAATCAATTAACTGCTGAGTACATACATGTCGAATAAATGGATGAGTGAATGAATGAATGTTCTGGGGGAAATGGTAATCCCGAGAACCTAGAACTTTGAATATTAATAGTTTGTCAATCAGGGAGTGGGAGACTAGGCCTGGGACACTGGAAAGATTGTAGGAACCGGTTGCTGTATTTCTTCCTGCGAAGCTAGCTCTCAAGGTGGCCATGTTCATAGTGAATGATTAGCTTTTTAAAAAATCCACCTGCCTGAGACAAAGGAATCCTTTAGGAAACACATTTGTCTCCAGCATGATGCCAGGAGGGAAAAAAACCCAGCAATCATCCCCCTGAGAATTTGCCACTATTGGTCTTTCCTTGCTTGGGTCTGGTGTTGGATTTATACTTCCTGAATGGTCAGAGAAACACTGATCTATAATTAAATTAAAATGGGGTTCCAGGTGGCATCAACCTAGGGCATCCAGCAGAATCAAACAGATTCTCATTGGGGAACTCTTCTAGATTCAGGTCCTTCAGGTCCCCTACAGATTAAATTAAGCCAAATAAGAGTTCATAATTTAAAAAATATAGATATACCAAAATCATAAGGAAGCAAGCTTTCCTGAATGAGAGTCAGAGGGAAAAACCTAAAATAGATTTAAACTTTTTATTAGTTTTCTGTCACTTATATCAGAATACCTAAAACTGCATAATTTATAAAGAAAATTTATTTCCTACAATTCTGGTGGCTGGAAAATCCGAGGTCAGGGGTATATCTGGTGAGGGTCTTCATCCTGGAGAGGACTCTCTGCAGAGTTTTCTTTCCAGTACCACTGCAATGAATCTTCTGTCCCCACCACCCCCTTGAGACTGACATTTTTAAGGTCTACATTGCCCTCCACAGGGACAAATCTCACAGGCAATTCCCAGTCCTAATTTACCTCCACCTGGCAACAGTTTCAGACACAATGGGTCATGTCCTTTTGTTGAAACACTTGGCTTGTGGAATCCTATATCCTCTTGGTTTTTCCTCTTACATTCTCAACTTCCTTTGTTAGATCCTCATCCTTTTTCAGACCTCAGAATATGGAAGGTTCCCCAGTGAGAAGTCCTAAGAGTTTCTCCATCAACACTCACTTCTTAAGGGATCTCGTCTAGTTTGTGATTTTAAAAATATCATCTGTACCCTAATGAATCCCAAACTTACAACTCTGACCACAGCCTCTCCCCTTGAATTCCAGACATACACAATTGCTTGCTTGACATCTCTGCTTCTATCACCAGTAGGCATCTCAAACTCAAACTGTCCCAAACTAAAGTTTTTATCTCCCTCAAACCTGCCCCTTCCTGAATGTGCCACATTTCACTGAACAGCTCCATTATTCAGGAAATCTCTATCTTTGGCCCTTCATCTTTCCCAATTCCCCCCAGCCCCCACCCCATATTTAACCCATCAGCAAACTTTATTGGCTCTACTTTCAAAGTGTATCAGGACATGACCACTTCTCAATTTACCCATTACTACCACCCTAGCCCAAACCTCCTCATCACCTGCCACTGGGATTCCTGCCTCACGTGCAGTCCCAGTGTCCATTCGTGTCCATCCCCCATTCTTCTCACAGTATCCAAATAGTTTAAATACATAAACCAGATCATACCACTCTCCTCCTCAAAACCCTCCAATGCATTCCTAGTATTCTTAAAATCAGATCTAGTGTTCTTACCTTGGCCTTNTTTGTTTTTTCCTTACATCTCTTATCACTGCCTCTGTGTGTGTGTGTGTGTGTGTGTGTGTGTGTATTATTGTTTTGGTTAATATCCCTCACTAGATGATAAATTTCATGGAAATAGAGCCACCTTCTGTTTTTCTTTTTCACCACTGTGTCTCTATTTACTGAATTATTAAATGAATGAGTGAATGGACAAATAAAGGACTGAATATAGCATTGTGGATAGATCATGTAAACTCTGTATTAAGTGAAAAGAAAAAATGGATATTGTAGCACAATAATATTTATGAAAACTATAAGCACAAGCTTCAAGAGCATTGGGGAAAGGAAAGTCTTTTCAACAGTGCTGAAACAACTGGATAAGTGTATGGAAATGAAAGTGAACCTGAACCCTTATCTCATATTGTACATAAAAATTAACTATACATGGGTCATGGATTTAAACACAAAAGTTTAAACTATAAATCTTCTAGAAGAAAATATAAGAAAGTATCTTTATGAAGTAGGCAACAATTTCTTAACTAGAACAACAACAAAAAAGAACAAACAAACCCAGATACAACAGACTTTATTAAAATTAAAAATGTCTGATTTATCAAAAGATGCCAGTAAGAAAAAAGAAAAAGCAAGCTATTGACTGGGAGAAAATATTTACAGTAAATAAACTTCTAAAAATCAACAATAAAGATATAAACAACACAATTTTTTAAGTC
>NW_007737134.1:35864-37151 GCF_000696425.1 Galeopterus variegatus
TAATGAAAGAAAACTATAGCTACAAAAACAACCACATATGGAACAATGCTATGTATTCTTCTGGGATCATTACTTACCTAAGACATATATTAAGCACCTTTAAATGAGCCCTTTCTGGGGAAGGGGAGGATATGAGGAGGGCATATAAAATATAAAATACCAAAATTAAAACTGATGAAGACAGAATGCCACAAAACGAAACTGACTATGTATAAAATGTTTGCACCTGAGATGAGAAAGGAACATAAACAGGCAGGAAGATAGGAAGGCAGGAAAGAAGGGAGACAGGTGGGAGGGTGGAAAATGGGAAAGGAATATGCAGAGAGTGAAGGTAATGGAGGAAGAGAGCAGAGAGAGGGAAAGAAAGGAGAGGGACAGAGACAGGGGCAGAGAAAGGAAGAATGAACCAAATATTATCCCCATATTGCCTGTTCTTTCATTCTATTTGTCCTCTCCCCTTAACCAGATAATAAGCTCGTGGGAGGGAGGGACTTTTTTTGTATAAGACCTTGCACCTGCCATGGGGCAGCACCTATTGGCTGGCTAGTTGGTTAACGGTCAGCAGAGACTCTATATCAAACACCAGGTATGCATATTGTAGCACAGACAGCCTTTTCATT
This sequence comes from Galeopterus variegatus, assembly GCF_000696425.1. NCBI lineage: Eukaryota > Metazoa > Chordata > Mammalia > Dermoptera > Cynocephalidae > Galeopterus > Galeopterus variegatus. The sequence goes on from NW_007737134.1 coordinate 36,485, forward strand.
GGGATTCAAGGGAGGAAAACCCTGGCAGCATTTTATTGGAAATACTTTAAAGGGAGGGTCCTCTGTGATTTCATCAACCAGGGCTACCACAGGCCCCAAGTGGCCCTTCATTATTGGGAGGGGACTTCAGGAGGCCTCAGTATGACTCACCACCGATGCAGGGGTGCTGATTTTAAACACACACGGTGTGCATATTTCTTCCACAGGATTCAGCACACTGAGCCAGCACCTGGATCTGAGGCCTGCGGCTCCCTGTGCTGGGGCAGTCACAGCTGTCCTGTGATTCTGGCAGCTCTGTGCTCCCATTCTGGACCCATGAATTAGCTTCCCTCACGTGCTTCTGTTCAGTTCAGCTCAGTAGTCATTCAGCCAGCTCCNGAACTAGCAAGTCTACCCCTGGGTATTTACCCAAAAGAAATGAAAACCTGTGTCTACACTGACTTGTGTGCAAATGCTCATAGCTGCATTACTCATGATAGTCAAAAAGTGGTGCCAACCCAACTGTCCATCAACTGAAGAATAGATGAAGTACATTCATTCATATAATGAAATACTGCTCAGCAACAGAAAAGAACAAACTACATGGACAACTCTTAAAAACATTATGTTGAATGAAAGAAGCCAGACTGAGAAGACCGTGTGATTCCACTTCAAGAACTGGCAAAAC
>NW_007737134.1:38761-39886 GCF_000696425.1 Galeopterus variegatus
AGACATCCCCAGGCTCACATGGGTGAGATCTGGCCAAGGTCAGCCATGCTTCTGGAATACCCTGCTCCTGGCTGCCAACACTGTACAGTCAGCACAAAGCCTGGAATGATGGGGAGAGACTGTTCTCAATATCAAGCGCAGGCTGCACCACCAAGAGCCACAGTATCAAGAGACCCGGGTTCACGTTCCAGTTAGAGTTCTTCCTGGCTGAGAACATGGAACAAGTTACTTACCCGCTCCCAGCATGAATTTCCCCATCTCTAAAATAAAGTCAGTAACACCCTCCTTGTGAGGATTAGGAGGTAACGTTTTTGCTGCTCATAGCCCTAAGAGTAGCACACAGTGTAAACACCATCTTCTCACCTTCCTCTTCCTCGGGGGATGAAGCAGGAGTTTTCAAACAGTGCTGCATAGAAACCACACCTGCAGTTGGTTGCTTGCCAGCAATCACAGGGTAGAAAAGTCCATGATTCAAGCTTCAAGATTCAGCTCAGGTAGCATCTCTCTGCAGTCAGTCTTCTCTGGAACAACAGGCTGGGCCCAGTGCCTGATTCTGGACTCCTGTGGCTCCGTGTCTTTGTGAGTAGTATTTTCATCCTTTAAGCATCTATGGAGACATTATTTATGAATCCAATTTCTCTTTTTACTCTGTCTGCAAATTATATTATCATCAACCTGTAGACGTAAATTTGTTCCCACACATAATTACAGATTACCCAAAATCAAAATGTATAAGTATCGTCACCTTTGGAGAGGGAATTTATTACATTTGTTTTACAATGATGCAAATAAAACTCAATGAGAGAGGACAGGTGATATTATGTCTCCCAAGCCTCTACCTCAGCTACCTACTACCTTGATCCTTGTTCATATCAACCCCACCTTAACATATCTCAATTGCAATGCTTTCTAAAACCTTGGTTCTGTGATTCCAAAATATAAACACACTCTAGGTTTGCCAGCTCTAGATTATTCATAGAAAATCAATTCATTGAAAGTCAATTCATCTAAGGATCTACTTCCATAATAACCATTTCATCAGATTTTCCAACTTATAAAATATATGTTTCTTTCCACTGCTTACAAGGCTTACAGCAATTCATTACAGATGCACGGACAGTGCCA
>NW_007737134.1:40971-42630 GCF_000696425.1 Galeopterus variegatus
TTCCAGAGGAGGAACTTCCCATCTGGGATAGTGCTGGGGTTGACACCTGGATTAGGCTGTCAGGAGCAATCATAGAGTCTGCAGCTGAACCTCCACTGGCCAAGTACCCCATTGTAAGGTTGCAGTTAAGATAACTTGTCATTTGAGACTGGAGCTGGAACAAACCTACTTCCCAGATGGCTCACTCATGGCTGTGGGCAGGAGGCCTCAGCTCCTCACCACGTGCACCTTCCCTAGGACTGCTTGGGTGTCCTCACAACACGGTGTCTGTCTACCCTAGACCAAGTGATCCAAGAGAGCCTGTAGTGACATATTCACAGCATCCTCTTGGTTGCCCAGGTCATCCCTATCTATGTGGAAGAGGACCACACAGAGAGGGGGGCACCTAAATGTGGGGGTCATTGAAGGCTGGCCACCAAACTGCCCCTCTTTGCACCTCAGACTCCTCCTCTCTCTGTCTCTTAGACTCCTCCCTTGATCCTCAGCCACAGCCCTGTTCTCCACCCTCTGTCCTCTGTCTTCCCTCCTCTCTACTTCTCAGACCCTCCCTTTTTCTGCCTTTCAGCATCTCGCTTCTCTGCGATCATCAGCCTGGCAGCGCCTTGTGCTTATTCTCTATCTCCTGACCCTGCTCCGCTCCAGCCCGGCTCAGCCTCTTCCCTGTCCCTTTCCCCTCCAGCTACAGCAGCAGGGCACCGTGGCAGCAAACTGACATTCCTTACAATTAAAGCCAGTCAACTAAAACCTATTAGAAATTGCCCAAAATACTAAAGCCATTCAAAANATAAGAGAAATATATTCAAGTTCACTGGGCATGGCTAGGAAGACTATTCCTTGAAACAGGCATTTCATAAGCAGGGAAATGGGGCAATGGTCATCCCAAGAGGTTATCATTTCTCAAGCTGGCTTTCAGAGGACTGGCCTGCTGCAAAGTCCTTGCCTTTGCCTGTGAAATCTATGTCAGCTTCCAGGTGCCTTTCTTAGGCTCCTGTCAAGGGAAGTAGGGGCCGGCCAAGGCCTTGAACACACCCCCTCACCAACCAGGGTGAGGACCTCCCACCACCCTCAAATATGCTGCAACAGTCCCGTCAGACCAAGCTCCTGTTTTCCTGAGTAATTTCTAGCCACCAGACAAAGCAAGCTAGCATCCACTGGTCATGCTGATAATATCAAAGCAGCTTCCATTCTCACAGCAGCCCTGTTGCATAGGCATTACCATTCTTCTCACAAGTGTCAGGAGAAGCTGGGGACTTGTCACCACATGTCACACGAGGAGGGACCGAGTGAGAATTCAAACCTTGGTCTATCTGATTCCAGACCACATCTGGCCACTTGGACATTCCCTTTTCACTGACTGTGAGTGGGAGAGCTGTTTCCTCCTCAACACCCTCCGTCCCAGTTGTATTTCAGTCACGGAATTCAGGATACTCAACCCCCTCAATCCCCCAGAGGGGCTGAGTGACTCCTGGTGGGGGCTCCAGGTCAGGCCAGGGGTCGTGGACCTGCCTTTGGGAGGAGACCTCTTCACACCTCACTGATGTGTACATTGCCTGCAAGTCCCTGGGGCAGTCGCTGGTTATAACACATGTACCTGGTGGCCTCTGAGCTGTCCTTGCCCATGAACTGCGTCCTCCACCTGCTCAGGAGACGGCCCAGGCC
>NW_007737134.1:43031-56393 GCF_000696425.1 Galeopterus variegatus
CCCGGCAGAAGTGGTTATAACACATGTACCTGGTGGCCTCTGAGCTGTCCTTGCCCATGAACTGCGTCCTCCACCTGCTCAGGAGACGGCCCAGGCCTGCCAGCGCGGCCCCTGACAGTACGTCGCACTCAGACGATTGATCACGTCAGGGCTCCCCAGAGGGGAAAGAGAATGAATCATTTCAAAGAAAATTTCAAGCCACCAGAGAGAAGGAAGGAAAAATATTCTCTCAATCTGCTGTTTCCCCACTTTTTATTTTACCTCTCTCTTCCTGTCTTCACCTTTCTCTTTAAAATATCTCTCTCCCCCCATCTCTGTATATTGCTATCTCACCATCTCTCTGTGTGTCTGTCTGTCTCTTGCTCGTGTGTCTCTGTCCCTGTGATCTAGGTCTTCCTTTGAGCTTGGGAACTAGCCTGACTCTTCCTTTGAGTCCCTGAGGCATCGCCTAGCACCAGTAGGTGGTAGCTGAGGAAAGGGGAGCTCACAGGAGTGTCAGAAAACTGCACAGTGTGGTTTTCAGGGGGCTGGCTCCCCTCACCCCCCAACAGAACTAGCAAGATCCTTGGATTCATGGGCCATTGCTGTGCTGACCCTCAGGTGGTCTAGAGCAGAAAGGAGGGATTGTGAGTGTTAGGGGGAACCCACCTGCTGGCTCACCTGTTGTGCAGGAAACCACGAGCACTGGCTTTGGTTTTCCAGCAGGCTTGGTTGCTCTACAGAACGTGACAGGGCTTCATTAACACCACTGCAGGGCGATGTGGACTGCCGGGGTGCTTCATAGGTGGCAACCCCACGGCTACTCTCTATTACATTGAGGAACGGGCAGGGGAAACGCAGACGTCTGGGGGGCACATCTCAGGCAGCCCAGGCCACCTTCCAGGGCTCTGCAGCCAGGGAGCACTGGGGGTGCTGCTCTGCACTGCTTCTGTACAGTGGCTCTCAGAGGGGTGCTGTGGAGCCAGCGGGCAGCCCAGGGCATCCCCGGGAGTACCCTTTGAAAGCACAAGCATATCACAGGAGCAGACAGGGGCAGCTGGATCAAACTAACGCCCACGCGTCAGTGACAAATCACGAGCACTTCATTTTTATTTAAAATATGTCATTTAAAATATTTTTCCAATTCATGAAGCTTTATTTTTCCCTCCAAGTACAACTGTCTTCTCTGTAATATGCTGACAGTATACCTTAGGTCACAGTAAGTATTTTGAATAAGGCAGTCATCAAATTTCCACTCTGGAGATTATTTCTGGAATCTGTCTCCTGCTTCCATGAAGATAGCTCATTTCTTCCTGAAACGACTCTGGCTCTTTTTCATTTCTCCCTTTGTTTTACTTTATTTTTCTGAGGGAGAACAACTAGCTAGCTCATTGTCCCCATTTCTGCACAGTGGGGAAGTGTCTACTGTACTTCCACGTGAGAGTGACATATTGCATGGTGATGGCTGAACTGGGGTTGATCAGAGAGCAGAGAGATGGCATGCTGTAAGAAATCTCAGCAGGTGAAATGGAATCAGCAGAACATTACCTTCAAACTCAGTGGGCTGGGACTCATCGTGGGGCCAAAGCTGGCCAGGGCAGAACCGAGGGCAGCACGTTCTGTTCTGAGTCTGGCCGCACCTCCTCCTTCACAGCCTCCACAGTTGATTTATTCCTGCAGAGATATTGAATATCTACCATTTATATGTTATTAGGGCTTTTTAAAAAAATTATTTTAGGTGCTGTTTTCATATTGTGATAAGTTGTGGTTCTGGCATTCCACAGTTGCTTTATTCCTGCAGAGATATTGAATATCTACCATTTACATGTTATTAGGGCTTTTTAAAAAAATTATTTTAGGTGCTGTTTTCATATTGTGATAAGTTGTAAAATGCCTCTGCTGAGATCTGTTCGTACAGAAACACAGGGCTCTTTGCTATAGACATGTCATACATGAATAGGATTAACAGGTCAACACAGAGGGAAAGGCAAGCCTCGCTCTTTCACTGCACGGTAGCACAAACACATAACAAAACCCTCTCTATTCTTAGATGGAAGAGGCCATGCGTCAGCCCAGGCATTGGTATTGAAAATATTCCCATCTGATGAGCCCATTGATATGAGAAAGTTGATTTAATTAGGCTAACCTGTGCATCAGTGCCATTGATGTGGGGACACAATGTACTGTTACAAAAAGCAGACTGCGAGGATGAATGAGCCATTGCACTGACCCTGGGGAGTTGCCTGGAGAAGGAGATAAAGCTTATGCACATGCAAGAGACAAGGCATCAAGTGGTATGTCCCATAGCAAAGGCTCAGAGGGCTATGGGACTAGAGGAAAGACAGATGACAAAGGAAGGCTTTAAGGAAGAGGTGGCTTTTGTCTTGAAGGCTTCATAGCATTCACCAGGCAGAGACCAAGTTATGGATAACCTTGAACAACAGACTATGGGATTTGGTTCTAATAGGGTCAGAGAAGGGAAGCCAAATACACAGCTCATGTGCCACAGTACCCCACCCATCCACCCACTGCACAAAGCCGAGAAAATACCAGTGATCGATTGTGGCACTTTTTCTTGCCTTGAGTATGGCCTCAGAATCCAGATGCTTCTCAGTATATAAACCCCAAAAGGCCAACTGTCTCAGAGCTGACACAGATGGAGGTGCCCACTCAGATGTCCCTGCAAGAGAACCTTCTGTGCGGAGCACAGATGACTGACACCCTCTAGCTGCTGCATCTCAGGGTCCATTGTGGTGCCCACATCTGGCCACACTTCTGCCTGCTGCTCACAGCCAATGACTGAGCAGGGCAGCGATGCTAGACCGGGCCATTCTTGCCCTCGGGGGGATTCCTCTTGTGGGCAGCTTTGCTTCACGGACACCTCATTCCATTTGGCTGGGACTTGCTTAGGACTGCTGTGAGGTCTGTGGCTCCTCCTGCCCAATCCTCCTTCCCTCCCATTCCCTCGCCCTTCACAGGTGTCTCTCCCCAAGAATCTCTTGCACCTTGAATTATATCCTGGTGTTTGCTCCTTGGAGGACTCATGCCCTTCACCAATTGATTGTGTTGCATTTAAATCAAAACCTTTTTGCCATTTCTGTTCTTAAAAATAGGACATAAGGCCTGGCAGGCTAGCTCAGTTGGTTAGAGTTTGGCGTTATAACACCAGGGTCAAGGGTCCAGATCCCCATACTGGCCAGTTGCCAAAAAGAAAAAAATGGTAAATCACGGGCAATTGGGAGGCAGGGGGACAATGTCCTCAGGGCTATCTAGCATCAGGGTATGCAGAATGCATCTGACCAGTGTCAGGGAGACCAGTGCAGAGCTACTGCAATAATTCCGGGAGTGAACGGCTGGGCTAGTGGGGCTGGAAAGGGCGTGGGTACAAGTGACACCGAAACATTTACCTCAACTGACTGCCCTTGTCACATCCATTGCTCCTACCAGCATGGAAGACAATAATAAATAGTGGAGTTTCAAGGACAGAGCTCTGATGTAAAAGTCAGGAAGCCCGGGCTCGGCTCCAGCTCTAACTAGCTGTGCACCCCGGGAGATGACGGCAGCTCTTACACCTCAGCTGCCAGCGCCTGGAAGTGGACAGGTGGGTGGGATGGGCTGATCTTGAAATCCACTCCTGTTCCTTGTCTTTTAACTTGCATTATAATACCCATAACATACAATTTACCATCAGGACCGTTTTTAAGTGCACAGTTCAGTGGCATTAAGTACATTCACATTCTTGTGCAACCATCACCACCGTCCATCCCTAGAACTTTTCTTCTTCCCAAACTGAAACTCTGTATCTGTTAGACCCTAAATGCCCATTCCTCCCTCCCCCCAGCCCCTGGCAACCCCATCCCACTTCCTGTCTCTATGAGTTTGTCTACTGTAGGTACTTCATAGATGTGGAATCATACAGTATTTGTCCTTTGGGGACTGGCTTACGTCACTTAGCATAATGTCTTTGAGTCTCATCCATGTTGTAACAGGTGTCAGAATTTCCTTCCTGTTTAAGGCTGAATAACGATCCATTACATGGATGTATGACATTGTGTTTATTCATTTATCCATCGATAGACATTTGGTTGTTTCCGCCTTTGGGCTACTGTGAACAATGCTGCCGTGCACATGGGTGTACACATAACTCTCCAAGACCCTGCTTTCAGTTCTTTTGGGTGTAGACCCACAAGTGGGCCTGCTGGGTCACACTGGACCTTGCTCTTGTTTAAGCAGTGCCTTCCCAAACTTCCCAACAGAGGACCCCCTGCAGCCACCGTGACAGAGAACAGGAATTAGCAACTGTCCAGAGGTGGCCAACATATGACATCTATTTTTAAAATTCACCCAAATTTGGCATTCTGCAGCATATTGTGTCCTTGTTTGTTATCACAGAAAAATGATGCTTTAAACTACATTCCAGTTTAGGGACAATTTTGCTCTGCAGAGCCCAGGAAAGTCCCTGTTCCAAGGCGAGCCCCATTTACCCTGTGACTTCCCCATGCTCTGCTGCCACGGCAGCGCCCGGCTTGCCCCGCTCTCAGGACTGGGTGATCTTCAAGATCCCAGCAGCTTTCACTTTCTCTCACTTAAAGCGATGCCCTCCCAGGGATCTTCATTTTAAACAAAGATACAGTGAGAGAAGAACTCTTGTTCCTGAGCAGGAGGAACGAGTCCCTCGCGATGGGAATCTCAGGCGTTTGCATGTGTGCAATGACAGCTAGAACTGGAGGGGAGTCATTTCCAGAGCTGAAGTGTCACAGAGGCTCAGTCCCTGGTGGTGCTTGTGCCCAGTGTCTGCGGCTCAGAGTGTTCTAGAAGCTTGTCCAGGTATGGTTCATCCGTATGTTACCATCACAGAGAAGCGTCAGCACTGTGGCATGGATCCCGTGGAGGATGAGTGAAGAATCTCAGTGCACACTCACTGGATTTTACGTTGTCTGCATATATGGATTCCTTTCGGGGGCTGTTTATGGGCAAGTGGGAGGGGTGGTGTCCCATCACGGGACACCAGAGTCTTCTCATGAATCTGTAGTCGCCATGCTGGGAAGACGTTCTGAGAAGATACTGGACCTATCCATGTGAGTGAGATGCAACCATAGGATAAAAAGGCCCCCGGAAGCCCTTCCAGATCCAATTAGCCAATAGTGCAGCTGCCAGTTTCCTTCTGGCTGAGCCTTTGTCCAGAGCTGCTCTGACCCAGTTTGCATTTCTCTGCTTTTGATTTCCCTGACAGTCTGGGGTGGACATGCCAACAGGTAGGGGGAGTGGAAGAGAAAGTGGAGGCAGACAGGAAAGGCCAAGAAAGTGCTCCCATTGGAGTAAACAGTGCCTGGATGAGTACAACATTTTAGCGTGAACATCTCCCTCGAGGGAGATGAAAACCAGCACTCGTGTTACTATTAATTCCATATTCCACTACTGTCACATCTTCAGAGGGTGCCAGGAGGATCGTGATTCCAACACTGCCATATTTACCCACAGGCACACCCTTGCGGGGGATCCCCCTCCCAGATCCTCCTTCAGGAATGAGGAGTGGTTCCCCCAGCTGCTGCAGGTGTCGCCCGCAGTCTTCAGCTGCCAGCTGTCTTGTGGAAACACCATAGCTGAAGAGAGCCACTTTGCCCAAGGTCACGGCCCCATCCTGAGGAAGGCTGCATACACATCATGATGTGGGAGATAACTAGCAAGTGGAGAGAGGGGGAAGACAAGCCGGAAATGGCCTTGGGTTTGTGGCCAGCAGCACCAGTGGTGGCTGTGAGGTGGGTGGATGTGCCAACCGTGGGCAGCAATGGAAGAGGCAGCCAAGACAGGCTCTGATGCCCCCAGGCTCACCGGTCTGAGAACACCTCCATGGAAGCCAAGGCAGGGTGGTGGGCCAGGCACGCCATTTACGTCAATCAGGAGTCTCCAGAGAGACAGAACCAGTAGGATGGATAGATAGACAGACAGATAGATAGATAGACAGACAGACAGACAGACAGACAGACAGATAGATAGATAGATAGATAGATAGATAGATAGATAGATAGATAGATAGACAGATAGATAGATAGATAGACAGACAGGCAAATGAGAGGGGATTTGTTATGGGATTTGGCTCACATAATTATGGAGACAGACAACTCACGATATGCCACCTGCAAGCTGGACTTCTGGGGATGCTGGTCATATGGCTCAGTCCAAGTCAGAAGGCCTGAGAACCGGGGAGCCCATGCTATAACTCCCAGTCCTAGGCCAAAGACCTAAAAACCCGGGGGGCCACTGGTACAAATTCTGGAGTTCGAAGCTGTAGAACCTGGGTTCTGATGTCCAAGAGCAGAAGAAGGATGTCTCAGCTCTTGGAAAGAGAGCAAATTTGCCTTTCCTCTGCATTTTTGTCTTATCCAGGCCCTCAGCTGATTGGATGGTGCCCACCCACATTGGATGAAGGCGAATCTTCCTTGCTCAGTCCACTGATTCAAATATCAATCTTTTCTAGAAACACCTGCATAGATATACACAGAAATAATGCTCTACCAGCTATCTGGGTATTCCTAATGCGGTCAAGTTATCAGCTAAAATGAACCATCATGCCCTCCTCCTCCAGTGCCACGATGGCAGCTGGAACATGTGTGTGCAGTCCCCAGGAGAACAAAGAGCAGGAACAGTCTGAAACAACGCGGGTAACCCCAAATTGGCCGACAAACCTTGAACTGAAATTACTTAATCGCCCAAGAAACGCTGAATTTATTTTTACACACTTGAGGCTTGTAACTCTGACCTTTATATCTGCCCCATGGTGTCTGCAGTTTGGACAATTGTTTCCTGATTTTCATTGCCAGGGTTAAGGTGCGCCAGGTCCACTGGGGGCAAGGCCAGCAGCAGCCTACTTACGCTGGGGATGCTCCTGGCTGAGATGGAAGGCCAGCCACGTCTGCTGCAGGGAATCTGACGCAGCTCAAGAAGCCACCCAACAAAAGTCTATCCAGGTGTGGCAGCCGTGGTGGTGCCCTGCTCACATCTCCCTCCAAGAGAACCTGCTGGGGGAGCATAGCTTACAGACAGCCTGTAGCTGATGCACCTTGGATCAACAGCAGTGGCCATGCCAGGCCACGCTTCCCCAGGCTGCACAGAGAGGGCACGACAGCCAGGCCTCTCGGGGATTCCTCCTCTGAGCATCTGGCTCAACGACTCCCTCTTGGCCCAGCTGAGACACTCAGGACATCTGTGAGGTCTGAGGCTCTTCCTGGCCAGTCCTCCTTCCCTGTCTCCTATTCAGGGGTTAGACCTGTGTTGCAGTCTGAGGCCCTCCCCACCTTCCACGGCTCCCTCTCCTTTATCACGAATGTCTCCTCCAGTAAATCTTGTCTTCTTTGGCCTTGCCTTCTGCTTCTCAGAGGACCTGAACTGAGCAAGAAAAATGAGGAAAATATAAGGAAATAGGAAATGGCATGAGGATCTTGGCTCAGGGACTCAGAATCTCTGAGTCTAGCAGGCCGCCCCTTATTTGAATCCATCCTTGGCCAAGCTCATTGAACTCCTGTTTGGGTTCTGAGGTCAGAGGGTGTGACAAAAACTTTCATTAAGCTTTGTGGCACATCAAGGGGTGCCCCTCCAGCAGAATATAGCTCAAGGTCAGGCAGTCTCTCCAACGTTGATATGGAGCCCAGCTGGTATTCCCAGTGGGGACCTTGCTAGGCAGAGAAGCTCTATGTGCAGGAGATGCACGTGAGGAGTAGCATTGGAGCAGCACCTGTGACACTGAAACCTGTTGAACAGTTTGTTTGGTGATGCTTGTTCAACTTTCTCTCATTCCACACCTCCAGCCTCAAATCCGTGGTTCCATTCAGTGTGGGTCTTGCCACCTGACCAGACTGTAAGATCCTTGAAGTCGGGTATTATGTTTTCTGCATCTCTATCCATTTCTAGGGACATGATAGACAGTCAGGATATCTTGATTGGTTATTAGTATTTAAGTAATTGCCTAAATTTTATTTTAAACCTGTTCTCTTTAACTTTTATAATCTCATGCCCAAGGGCACTATGTCAACACTGTTTAATGATAGCTGTATTTCCAATTGTTATTCCTCTTAATAAGGAAAACTATCTTTGTGATGATATTAATGATGACCAAGAAATTCAGACATAGAAAAAGAAGTTGTTTCTTCAAAGATTGATGTATCACGTCACTGTTACATATTGGACATGGTGAAAGTGATAGTGATGGGTTTGGATGGTGTGAGGACACAGGATGGACTCAGACGCAGTCCCTCCCCTGAGCTAGTAGCCTGGTGGGAAAGATAGACAGTCAACAGGTATGACGTCATCAGACACAAGCTGCCACGTGTTGGGAGCAGCGAGCTCGGACTGCACAGGAGAGGGCGTGACTGACTGTCTCCAGCGTGCTCAGGAAGGCTTTGGGGAAGTGTAGTGGTTGAACTGGATCTTGAAGCCTGAGTAGGCGTTTGCCAGCTGACAACAGATTACAAGGGAAGAAATCCAAGAAAAGGAGAAAAGGGCTGTACAAGGGCGGCGAGAGAAGGCAGTGACTAGCTTCTCAGAATGTGCTGGAGAACAGAGGCTCGGGGAGCACGGCCAGTCACGGGCAGTAAGGCAGCTGAGCCCTGGACCTTCAAGACCCTTAAACACCGTCCTCAGGAACCTAGACTCTGTCCTAGAGGTAGTGGGGAGTCCTCTGGGATTTGGGGGGAGAATTATATTTTGTATTTTAATTATAAAAGTATTACTGCTTTGTTAAACAGAAAAATATTAATTGTTGGCCTTTTGCATACCTCTCCCATATTCACTCAAAGACATTAGGTTCATAGAGATGGCCAATTGCCCTCCAACTTTCCACTTAAAGATGAGATCACCAGTCTGCTCCTCCCAAAAAACATCTCAATGGAATATGAGATTTATTTTTCCCAGAATAAAGATCATTTTTCTTTTTTCAAGTCTATGAAGAGTCTCTTATTTAAACTGTGGGTGTTTTCTGAGTTTCCCAGGCCTCCCATCTAGGGTATAGGACAGTTTCACAAAAATAGAAACAAGACAGAATAGAAACACCCCTCTTTGCTCTCTTTCTACCTGCATGGAGGAACCTGAGACCCTCGGTTTCCTCCCACAGGGCTTGCAAGGGGTGGGGGTGTCTTTGGGCTCAGCCACCCTGTCCTCATCGCCGCTGTCCTTGGTTCCTGCCCCAGTCACCACGCGGTGTGTAGCACACTCCCCACACCAGCGCAGTCAGCTCTGCTCCCGAGGTCCCTGCAGGTATGGTACACTGCCTGCCACCCGGCCCTACCCTACTCCTCAATGGTACGGAGGTGTAATCCGCATCATGCAGCATTAGAAAGGGGTCTGGCCAGTGGCAGAAGAAAGGATTGCCAGCAATGAGGGCAGTTTGTGAACAGAAACGATAAATCTCCAGCACCGGGGATGAATGTATGGCTCTCTTCCACACCACTTGCTGCATATGAGCAAACACAGAGAAAAGCAGATTGGTCCAGGGGGAAGGTTGGCAGGTGAGCACAGCTGGATTGGGGAGGAGCGAGACAGCAGAATCATGTTGAAAGCATCAAAGACCAGACATGAAAAAAAGGAAGGAAAGGGAGCCAGGAGGGTGGCGTCAAAAGGAAAGCACCTTCAGGGGTGTGAGCCTGGAGCTGAAGAACTGGTTTAGTGAGCAGGAGGGCGTGGGAGAGGTGGTGAGGCACTTGGGGACACAGGTTTTATTTGTCATGGTTTAGATGCCCCATATCAGAGAGGTGAATTTCACAGATGAAGTAATGAGGTTTTCAGATGGAAAGTCAGCTCATCAGTACATACTTTCTATCCCCTTAGATGAGTTTACTCTGTGAGGTGTGCTCCAAAAGTCATGCCCAGCCTCTCTAGGCTTTGCCCAAGCGCTGCTCATCTGAGACCATCTCTAAGTCTGTTTAACAACATCTTATCTGCAATGCTGTTACTGAAAAGCAAATCCTTTTGCTGATATCCAAACCAGGGCTTCATCTGAATAGAGTCCCAGCTCTGGCACAGGCCAGCAGCGGGAATGTTCAGGGACTGGGCAGCCATGTAGGCCTCGTCAGATGGGCAGAGCCCGGGGAAGGCTGGTCCTCTGGGGACCTGCCCTGGCTATCCTGGGGCCAAGCCCACAGCCCAGGGTAGGCGTGTGGTAGGGAAGTCAGGTCATTCTGCATTGTGTTTGATGTCACTCTGAGAATGCTGAGTCATGTGGGCAGAGGGAGGAAGCGTGCTGCAGATGCCTGCCGGGAAAGTCTGACCCGGGCGGCCGCTCCCACTGGCAGAATGAAAGGCATGGGATGCTTCCTCTGTGGTTTTGTGCCTTAGTCATGAGGGTCACCAGATCAGGCGTGTCATACCAGGCAGGTGCATAAAGGGCTGAAAAGGTGGCAGGCTGGGGGCGGGGCAGGGAGGAGGGAAGGAGCATGCTTTTGTTTCAGATTCTGTTCTTGGCAAAAGCAACTTCAGCTTATCCATGCCCTTCATATTTATTCTTTAATATTCCAGTCTCCCCTTAAGATGACTTGGTAGTTAACCAGGCTTGAATCTTCATGGGCTCTTGTTACAACTTACTACAGGATAAAGTTTCAGCCCTTCACCTGACATTTAAGGGCCTACAAAATGTCAGGCCCAACCACAAAAGCACCTTGCCCTGGGAACAGCTCTGGCCCCCAAGAGGAGGCCTCCGAGGCTGCCACAGTTTGGTCCTTCTCTCCCAGGACAATCCTCTATGGCTCCCCTGGCCAGCTGGACCTCTCGTCCCTCCACTTCCTAAGTCCCATGCTCTAAGTGCAGCTCAAGTCCCTCCTGTTCCTGAACCTTCATGGCGGCAGCGCTGCTGTGGTCTCTTTGCATTCTGGAAGCCTTTGATGGCACTTAATAGCAATGTGGAGGGGAAAGAATTGGGACACTGAGACCTACAAATCTGAACTCAAATTCCAGATCCTTCTCTAATTCACTGTGTGGTCTTGTACAAGACACAAAACCTCTTTGCCCCTAGATTTCTTCTTCTGTAACAATGGTCTCCTGTTCATGGGAGGAAGCAGATGATGTCTGAGTGCTGGGTGCACAGTAGGACACAATCAGTGTAGGCCCACCCCCTTCTGCCTTCACCCCTTATTAGTCTTTTTATCACTCCTTTAGCATCCAATCTGTCTATCTGTATTTATATATATTTTACATGTACTTATAATTATTTTATATGCATATGTCCTGGCTCCCTAATTGAATTGATTGTATATTTTTTATTCACTCTTTGAAGGAATTTTTGATGGAGGATCTGTTATGTTCTACCCCTTGTGCTAGGCACTAGGGATTTCAAGAGAAAAAGGTACTGTTCCTAACAAGAAACGTTGTCTCATAGTTCTTTATAACATCACCACAAATATTTGAGACAAGCAGTGTAAAAATAAACAAAATCTCCACATAGTGATAAACATAATAGGTGCCCAGTTGATATTCATTGAGTCCTTGGCTTTGGAGTTTTAGATGAAAGGTGTAAAGTACGTTTATAATATTCTTATTATTTTATTTCTGAGTTCAACATGTTCTAGATGTCCTCACTTGTACGTGGGAGCAAAAAAGAAAGAAAGAAAAAGGAAGGAAGGAAGGAAGGAAGGAAGGAAGGAAGGAAGGAAGGAAGGAAGGAAGGAAGGATTGCTTTAGAAGCCATCAGCCTTATGTGGCCATGTGTACGTGTGTTTGTGGGTGTCTATGTGTATGTGTCTGTGTGCCTGTCTATGTGTGTCTATATGTCTACGTGTGTCTGTGTGTGTGTGTATGTGTTTGTGAGTCTGTATGTGCTTGTGACTTGGTATGTGTCTTTGTATGTGTCTGTGTGGCTGTGTGTGTCTGTGTATCTGTGTGTGTCTGTGTCTGCATATGTGTCTATGTGTCTGTGTGTGTCTGTCTGTGTGTGTATGTGTCTGTATGTCTGTGTCTCTGTGTATGTGTCTGTGTGTCTATCTGCGTGTGTGTCTATGTGTCTATGTGTGTCTGTGTCTATGCGTCTGTGTGTGTGTGTGTGTGTGTATCCTGTGGGCTACCAAGAGAAGTGTGGGTTGTAGAGAATGTTCTAACAACCCCCTCAAAGTAAAAAAATCAATCAAACAAATCAACTACAGCTCTGGGATTCTAATGTATGTCAATGAGGAGATAAGATCCAATTTACAAACTGTGAATTACATCCAAAATTTAAGTTACAAATCCCTTGTCAAATGTCAGGCTTTCCTCCTGATACCGCAGGGGGTGCTTACACCGTCCGAGCGTAGCATTCGTCCTGTGATGAGTATAGAAACTATTTGACCCACTATTTCTTAATAAATGCCAGTGCATAATACACTTTTAGCTCTTTAGAATATCTGTCTGCTTTCTGCAAAAGAGCCCCAGAAGCCAACATAGCGCCCTTCTTCTGTCATTTCCCACATTTGTGTTGCTCCCCCAACAGAGCCCTCCACCTCTGTCTTTTCTGCGTAGATCCTTGCAGAGCTTCACTGCAGTGGATCAGCCCTGTCGGGAAGCCACAGGACACTACCAGCCTTACTGGAGGACGATACCTGCTGGGCGGGACTTGTGGGCCTGGGTTCAGGGCTCCATTCCAGGTTTCATATTCATAGCCCTCTGGTCACCTCCACCTGCAGACTGGGCATCTCCTGGGGAGCAATGTGAAGCTTCCCACACTCGCTCCAGGCTCCCAGCAGCCCAGGGAGCACTCCCTGCACCCCGCGTTCTGTCACTTCACCAGATGTCACGCATCACCTGCGGCTGTCGCCATTTCTTACAGTGGGAATGCAACATTACTCTCCTGCAGGAGTTTCCCACCTGCCAGGGGCCTTCACACGCATCGCATCGCCTTGCTTGGCCACACATGTGCCTGTGGTGTTACCCCATCTGTCTCCTGCAGGATGAAGTCCGGCCCCCTCCCCGTGGCACACGAGGCTGAGGCTTCCTTCGCAGCCGCCAGCTCTCCCCAGCCTCCTCCATTGCCTCCTCTCTCCTCCCTCTCCACACTCCAGGAACATCAGACTGCCCGTGGTTCCCCGCAGGCTGCTGCCTTCCTCTCACCCTTCAGGTCTTGGTGGTCGCTGGCCCTTGGGTCCACATGTCCTTCCCCACCTGCCTTGCTCTTCCATGCCCCTCCCCAGCTATGCAAGGCCCCTTCTCGGAGCTCACGATGTCCTGTGCACAGCCCTCTGACGGCAGGGGCCACCGTGTGTGTGTGTGTGTGTGTGTGTGTCTTTTTTATTGTGGTAAAAGATACATAATATAAAATTTGCAGTCCTACGGGATTAGGGCCCCACCCTTATGGCCCCATTTAACCTTAGTTACCTCCCTAAAATTACCTATCTTCTAAACAGCCTACATGACTATTTTAACCCAATGTGA